>NC_080043.1:16959226-17259226 GCF_012489685.1 Lotus japonicus | reverse complement strand
CAATGAGAAACCTAGGCTATAGTCAAGTCGGTTGTGACCCTACGAGTTTAACCATCCTGCTTGCTACGCCAGACATCAACAAGAACGATACAACTCTACACGGCTGACCGTCACTTCCTGTTGTGCCAAGAGTACTCTACTAGGTACCTTACTAACGCCCAGACCCTTGGCTAAAGCCCGTCTTCAAATTCTTTTCCATAAAATGAGTCCCCTTAAAAAAATAGTTCCCTTATTAGGTAAAATGTTCCATCGTGAATTAGTCAATTATGTCGTTAATTCCAAAGTTCAGTTTTCATTTCCAACACCTTTCAAAACAAGGTTCCCAAAGCTAGGATCACCGACCCATTCCCGTTTTCCAAACTCACTTTCATCCCTAAGTCTTTCCCGTTGAATCATCGTCATTAATTAAAAGCATTACCATGTTAATAAATATATTATGGATTTATTTACATAAAACAGATTATGATTATTTTCGGTCCAAAACTCTATAAGTTCAAAGTTCCCATCAAACCCAAACAACTCCCCGAGAACACTAGCTCCCCTAAAACAATGAAGGTTCGAACCTTGGTCCGACCTAACAACCGTTCCCAAAACAAACCCGTCCTTGTCATGACGAAAGTAAGTGTATTCTACACTCCAAAAGTGGCATCAAAATGCACGAATATAATTAGCACAATCTAATCATAACGCAAATACATCAAGCTCCATCGAGCGATGAATCAATATGGCAGTGCTGTAAACATAACCTTGTCATATCCACTAGAAAGCGATAAGACAGAAACCAGTAAACGGCCGAAGCCTCTCAGAAAACGGAGACACACGTCTCATATAAGTTCACTCGACCGAAGCCTCCAGAAAACATTTTCCAATTTCAAGTGATAAACAATATCCAAGCAATATTCAATATCAAGCAATATTCAAGTCGAAGTTATCGACGCCTACAATACAAATAGCTAGTAAGTAAGTTGCCCTAACCTCGAGTTGTTCTAGTCTCGCAGTGCAGGTCTCGCTCACAAGCTTGCTCAGTGAAGCCCAAGGTTTCAACAAACAAACCTTAGAGCAAAATCACAGAATTCAATCACAATGAGTCAGAAACTCAGCAAACAATACGTACTAGGGTTACACGAAACATTACAAACTCCGAAGTACGTCAATCTAACGCGTTAAGACAAGTTTTCGAAAAACGAAATTTTCCTCCCCTTGATGAGGAGCTCTCGGCCACTATGCACAATTAGGTGGGCCGATTTTTCTTCGATCAAACTTGGTTCCTAGGTTATCATTAGCCGTAACTAAGGCGATTCTAAGCTCAGAAAAATTTTCGGATCGAAAACTGTCGCAGGTGTATTTTGGTCATTATTTTCAGCTCAGAATTTCAAAACTGGATTTTCGAAAAACAAATTGGATGGGGACGTCAACAACGACGTTTATGACGACTAATCCTACTAGCGCTAAGCTAAGTCGTGAATTTTCAGCTTAAAGGTTGCAACTTTGCTTAAAAATGGGTATTTCTCATAGAAATTGTTTCCGGCAGCATTTCGGCGACATACGGCAAAATGTAATCTGCTAGAAGTACTCTTGGGTACGTAGGGAAGATGTTTAGACACTAAAATCAAGCTATTTGGACAGTTTTACAAAAAGCTCAAAACTTTGAGCACAGAAAGACATAGAGAAAGTCGACAGAATTGACGATCAGAAGAGAGATATGGTATCTATACCTCGAAGTCTTCGATTAGCGACGAACGGTGCAGCAAACGGGCAAGAATCGGCGAAAATCACTTTCTCCCCCTCCTTCTCCTATGTTCGCGGGTTCAAGGAAAGAAAATGGCAAGTTTTTGAAAAATTTTCATTTCTTGGCTATTTATAGGTTTTGGAAAATGCGGAAAAATGAAAATTTCGCGATTCCGATTTTTCCTACGTATTCCTCGGAGAATTCTAAGATAGGTTCTGGCGACAGAATTCCAGAACTCAAAGCAGATTTCTTGGAATTAAATCAAACGATCAAAAGTCGGTGTAAATCGATTTTACCCGAAAAACTACTTTTTGCAGTTGATGTCGGATGAGAAAACTTCGTTCTGAAGAAAGATTAGAAATGTCGGGGGAAATAGGCGTACGCGTGTGGAATCTTCGTTTGAAGTTCTGAATGGAAAAAGTCTTCATCGTCCGTTGATTTTAGGGTTTCTGAACTATCAGGGTTTCGGTTTCGGCAAACTTCCGAGTATTGGAATTTGTCGTTCGTACATTCCAGGGTTTCATATCGAAACGCTCGTTTATAGACGAATAAGAGAAGTTCTAACATTTCTCTGAAGATTTTTGGAATTAGTTTCCATCGTGCCTTAAAGAGTAAATTAGCTATTTACTAGCGTTTTTGACCTAGGTTTAAGCGAATACTAATCGTGCTATAACTTTTATCGACTTTGTTACAATCCTTATCTTTTCCTGAACTTTCTCCTTTACAAATTTATTCCATTCAATAAACACTTGTTCAGGTTTTCCTTCACGTTACATCAAATTAATCGTGAAAAGGAAGTTTATTCGGTTTATTCCAAACTTAAAAACTTGGGTCTCACAGCGTCTGTGCCAAACCCATTGCTCATTATTAATGGACATGAGACACTTGACCTTCTGAGATAGCAGTTCAGAAGATTTGATTTTGTAGATGTCATTTCTTTTCTTCCCAGAAAACAGAACAGATCCATTTGTTTGACTGACAGCTTTACCGCAGGTTTGATTGAAGATCACATCATAACCTTTGTCAGCTATTTGGCTTATGGAGAGCAAGTTATGCAATAATCCTTCCACCAGAAGTACATCATTAATAACTGGAGTTTTTCCATCTCCTATGGAACCTTTTCCAATGATCTTTTCCTTCTGGTTTCCTCCAAAGCCAACGTCTCCTCCTGACTTAAGCGGCATCAGTTTTTGGAATATAGACTTTATGCCCGTCATGTGTCGCGAGCATCCACTGTCCAGGTATCATGACAGGTGTCTTAACTGAGCTGCATAAGATATCTGCAACAGGAATAATTTTTGTCTTAGGTACCCATATCTTGGGTCCTTTCTTGTTAGTTTTCCCAGAAGTTCTCGGAACTTTGGGTGCAACAGGAGGATAGTACAAGGGAACTTGATTATAATATTTAGACATGTCAAGTTTAAATTTTCCCTTTGGTTTCACCACCTTGAGTGTAACTGTAACGCCCCGAATTTCGGGTGTCACTTTAGTAACCTATTAAATTAAAAATGCAATATTTTCCGAATGAATTTATAAAGCGAGTAATTTTTTTTTCCTTTTGAATTGTTTTCAAAACATGTAAATCCTACACCCAACAACAAATAAAATCTACATCAAGCCTTTACCAAGGCAAGTTCCCGAATGTATGAACGAAAGAACACATCTACAAATCTAACGAAAGAAATCAGATTCAACAAGGAATCTGTTATGCCACGACATCCTAATCCGACCTACTCCCTACGATCTCCACACCGGGGAACCGCAAGAAAGCAATGCATCGGAACCTACCCGAAACCTCAAGTATAAATTCCTAAAATCTTTATGCGAGCTTAAACCAATAACGGTAAGCTCTCTAACCCAAGGCTCTAGCCTTAAACCCGACTCTACTCGTCGAGTACTCCACTGTCCTTCAAGTCCTCATCTCTACTTGCACCAAGGTTAAGCTCCTTCGAATATTCTCCATCGCCTAATAGCGTTAAGCGCCCAAACAACAAGTAGCTGTAAGATCAAGATTTGGTCATGTGGTACAACTCTATGTTTTGATGATAACAAGTATTTATTTGTGGATGAACAACTATGATACTCTAATGTTTGTCTTGAGTGTTTTGACAAACAGGTTCTGATTCTGACACCAGAAGATATATTCGTCAGAAGTTCTGAAGATCAGAAGATCAGAGGATCAGAAGATCTGAAGAACAGAAGTTCTGAAGATCAGAAGATCAGAGGATCAGAAGCTCTGAAGATCAGAGGATCTGAGGATCAGAGGATCTGAAGATCAGAGGATCTGAAGATCAGAGGATCAGAAGATCAGAGGATCAGAAGATCTGAAGACCAGAAGCTCTGAGGGACCAGAGGCTCTGAAGGTTCAGAAGCTCTGAAGGTCCAGAAGCAGAAGTTACGAAGGTCAGAGGATCCAAGCTTCCCTCTGACTCTGATCACCAAGCTTCACAAGTTCCAACACGAAGCATAACTCTGATCAGAAGTCAATGGTTAAAGGCAAATGTCTCTATCGAGAAGTACAAGAGCAGTGTACTATTCTGAAATGCCTACCTACCAAAGTTCAGCCACTGCAGGTTCTGGAAGTTCCAGAAATGCCCTCCAACGGTCATATTCTCTCAACAGAAATATCCTTTGCACCTTGGACTATAAAAGGCTGAAGAAAAGAAGAAAGAAAAAGAGAGCGAGAAGAGTGAGAGAAACCCAGAGCTGCAATACAAGAAAAGATTCAAGCCTCTACTTTCTTCATCTGTTCTTATTTAGTTTACACTCAGCTTATTTAGAAGCAAACCTTTGTAAACACCAACCTCAAACAGTTGTTTGATTTTCCTTAAGGGACCGGGTAGGTCAGTATCCTTAAGAAGACTAAGAGAGTGAATCTTAGTGGTGATTCCTTTAGGAGATCAAGGTTGATCGGATCCTAGAGAAGACTAAGAGAGTGAATCTTAGTGGTGATTCCTTTAGGAGATCAAGGTTGATCGGATCCTAGAGAAGACTAAGAGAGTGAATCTTAGTGTGAGCTAAGTCAGTGTATTGTTAGTCACTTGTAGGTTTCAAGTGCAGTTGTAACAATTATCTGATTAGTGGATTGCCTTCATTCTAAGAAGGAAGAAATCACCTTAACGGGTGGACTGGATTAGCTTGAGGGATTTATCAAGTGAACCAGGATAAAATACTTGTGTGCTTCTCTCTTCTCTCTATCTTTATCCGCTGCACCATCTATCTTAGAGAAACCGAAAAGATTTACTTTAAAACTTAAGGGGAAAGTTTTTATATTGAAAACGCTATTCAACCCCCCCTTCTAGTCGTTTTTCACACCTTCAATTGGTATCAGAGCGCAAGTTCTGATTACCACACTTAACAGTGTTCAGTAGATCCGGGCCAGTGTGAAAAACTCATGGATTCCACCACTACTACAAGCAAATATCAATACAGTGCAAGACCACCTATCTTTGATGGTCAGAGATTTGATTTCTGGAAAGACAGAATCAAAAGCTTCTTTCTTGGCTTTGATCCTGATCTTTGGGATTTTGTTGTTGATGGCTACACCCCTCCTGTCGATGAACATGGTGTAAAGATCCCAAGGAAGAAGATGAGTGAAGATCAAAAGAAGGAATTCAGAGATCATCACAGATCAAGATCTATTCTGCAAAGTGCCATTTCATATGAAGAATATGAGAAAATTACTGATCGTGATTCCGCCAAGGGCATCTTTGAATCCTTGCAGATGTCTCATGAAGGAAACAAGAAAGTGAAAGAGACAAAGGCGTTGTCTCTAATCAAGCAGTATGAATCCTTCCAAATGGAAACTGACGAATCCATTGAAGATATGTTTTCCAGATTTCAGTTGCTCGTAGCTGGAATAAGACCTCTCAACAAAAGCTACACTACAAAAGATCATGTCATAAGGGTCATCAGAAGTCTTCCTGAAAGCTGGATGCCTTTAGTGACTTCAATAGAGCTTACAAGAGATGTTGAGCATATGAGTTTAGAAGAACTCATCAGCATACTGAAGTGTCATGAACTAAAGCGTGCTGAACATCAGAATCAGAAGAAGAAGTCTATAGCCTTGAAATCCAAATCTGAAAAGGCTAAGGCTATCCAAGCAGAAGCAGAAGAAGCCTCTGAAGAAGATTCTGATGAAGATGAGCTGACTCTGATATCCAGAAAGTTCAACTGCATCTGGAAGCACAGGCAGAGCAAATACAAAGGTTCATCAAAGGACGAAAGGTCAAAGAAGCATTTCAAGACCAAGAAGAGTCTGATGGTGACTTTTGACGAATCAGAGTCAGAGGATGTTGACTCTGATGGTGAAAGTCAAGGACTCATAGCTATTGTCAAAGACAAAGGAGCAGAGTCAAAGGAAGCTGTTGACTCTGACTCAGAATCAGAAGGAGATCCAGACTCTGACGATGAAAATGAGGTATTTGATTCTTTCTCAACTTCTGAACTTAAAGATGCTTTGTCTGAAATTATGGATAAATATAACTCTCTCTTGACTAAGCATAAAAGGTTGAAAAAGAATTTCTCTGCTGCCTCTGAAACTTCGTCTGAACATGAGAAAATTATTTCTGTTTTGAAAAATGATAATCATGCTTTGGTAAATTCTAACTCTGTGCTTAAGAACCAGATTGCTAAGTTAGAAGATATAGTTGCTTGTGATGCCTCTGATTGTAGAAATGAATCTAAGTATGAAAAGTCTTTTCAAAGATTCCTGGCTAAAAGCGTAGACAGAAGCTTAATGGCTTCAATGATCTATGGCGTAAGCAGAAATGGAATATATAGCATTTTCTATTCTAAATCTTCTGAAGTTGCTGCATCATCTCTTAAGAAAGGAACTTTCTCTATGTCAAAATATCATGCTCAAATTCCTTTATATTATCCTGTTGAAAGACCCAAAGTTGTCAGAGCTTCTGGGCTAACTAACAAGAAAGGACCCAGAAAGTGGGTACCTAGGGATAAGATTATATATGTTGCAGATATCTTCAATAGGTCCATCGAAACTCCAACCATGGAACCTGGACAGTGGATGCAAGCAACACATGATGGGAGAAAGGCATATGTCCCAAGATCCAAAACTTGAACCTGAAGGTGAAGTTAATCTTGGAGGCATCAGTGGAGTAAGATTTGATCAAGTCAAAGCTAGCTGAAAAAGCTTGCAGAGATGAGCATGACCGTTTCAGAAAGAAACAAAGACTCAGAACTTGTCGAACCAGAAGCAACAACATCAGAAGATGCTACTACAACTTCTGACTTGCGTCATCAGAAGAAGAGTAGGTTCCTAGCTTCTCATTCTGAAGTATCTGAAGATGAAATTTTGTCCAGAACGGAGATGTCACCAGAACCACACTTCTACTCTCATCAGAAGATATGCTAATCAGAAGCCAAGAATCCCTTGGTATTCCTTCTGAGGGGGAGTATTTCGTCTTATGCTCTTACTATTTTTTTTCCCTCCACCTTCATTCTTTTTGCTTATGACAAAAAGGGGGAGAACTTATAGTATCTTGACAACTCCTATTTTATTAAGCTCAGAATCTAGATATTACTAACGTTGATATTAAGTATTAGATTCAGGGGGAGCTTAGCTCAGAATCAAGCACGAGTCTTGGATTCAGAAGGAGCAAGATAAACTATACACATCAGGATAAGTTTTAACTCTGATACCTTATACTCTGAGTGTATTCAGTTTATTTGTTTAGAGTTGTTCATCAAAATACATGGTTTTGTCATCATCAAAAAGGGGGAGATTGTAAGATCAAGATTTGGTCATGTGGTACAACTCTATGTTTTGATGATAACAAGTATTTATTTGTGGATGAACAACTATGATACTCTAATGTTTGTCTTGAGTGTTTTGACAAACAGGTTCTGATTCTGACACCAGAAGATATATTCGTCAGAAGTTCTGAAGATCAGAAGATCAGAGGATCAGAAGATCTGAAGAACAGAAGTTCTGAAGATCAGAAGATCAGAGGATCAGAAGCTCTGAAGATCAGAGGATCTGAAGATCAGAGGATCTGAAGATCAGAGGATCAGAAGATCAGAGGATCAGAAGATCTGAAGACCAGAAGCTCTGAGGGACCAGAGGCTCTGAAGGTTCAGAAGCTCTGAAGGTCCAGAAGCAGAAGTTACGAAGGTCAGAGGATCCAAGCTTCCCTCTGACTCTGATCACCAAGCTTCACAAGTTCCAACACGAAGCATAACTCTGATCAGAAGTCAATGGTTAAAGGCAAATGTCTCTATCGAGAAGTACAAGAGCAGTGTACTATTCTGAAATGCCTACCTACCAAAGTTCAGCCACTGCAGGTTCTGGAAGTTCCAGAAATGCCCTCCAACGGTCATATTCTCTCAACAGAAATATCCTTTGCACCTTGGACTATAAAAGGCTGAAGAAAAGAAGAAAGAAAAAGAGAGCGAGAAGAGTGAGAGAAACCCAGAGCTGCAATACAAGAAAAGATTCAAGCCTCTACTTTCTTCATCTGTTCTTATTTAGTTTACACTCAGCTTATTTAGAAGCAAACCTTTGTAAACACCAACCTCAAACAGTTGTTTGATTTTCCTTAAGGGACCGGGTAGGTCAGTATCCTTAAGAAGACTAAGAGAGTGAATCTTAGTGGTGATTCCTTTAGGAGATCAAGGTTGATCGGATCCTAGAGAAGACTAAGAGAGTGAATCTTAGTGGTGATTCCTTTAGGAGATCAAGGTTGATCGGATCCTAGAGAAGACTAAGAGAGTGAATCTTAGTGTGAGCTAAGTCAGTGTATTGTTAGTCACTTGTAGGTTTCAAGTGCAGTTGTAACAATTATCTGATTAGTGGATTGCCTTCATTCTAAGAAGGAAGAAATCACCTTAACGGGTGGACTGGATTAGCTTGAGGGATTTATCAAGTGAACCAGGATAAAATACTTGTGTGCTTCTCTCTTCTCTCTATCTTTATCCGCTGCACCATCTATCTTAGAGAAACCGAAAAGATTTACTTTAAAACTTAAGGGGAAAGTTTTTATATTGAAAACGCTATTCAACCCCCCCTTCTAGTCGTTTTTCACACCTTCAGTAGCAAATAGAAAGGGTTAACTCCATGCAATTACCATGTATAAAAGAGAAAATCATGTTGTTCGAATTTAATTACCTGGCATGGTAAATAACTAGCAACATAACTCAACTCATATATCAACAACTTAAACATATATCGAACTCAGATAATAATAACCTCAACAATGTAACATCAAATCAGATATCAGTAACCCAATACGAAAATCCAACATAGGGTCGGGTGTTAGTTCCCTATAATTCAACTATATGTCGCTAACAAAATGGATCGATCAATATCGTCTCTCAAGACGGGACAATGATAGGACACACCTCCTCATCGCCACTTATAACGTCATACATGACGGGACAATCATAGGACACGCCTCCTAATCGCCACTTAACGTCACACAAGACGGGACAATCATAGGACACACCTCCTGATCGCCACTTAGCATCTCGCAAGATGGGACAATGATAGGACACACCTCCTCATCGCCACTTGACTCAAGCCCTATATGCCAAGTCAGACAACAACAAAGCCCAACCAAGGACCAATCCAAAGTAACCACATGTTCCATCCACTAGGAAGCAGTAACGACAGAAACCAGTAAACGGCCGAAGCCTCTCAGAAAACGGAGACACACGTCTCAATAAGTTCACTCGGCAGAAGCCTTCAGAAAACATTATCCAAATTCAGCATAATAATCATAATCATCTGCCAATCAATATAAACATCTTCATCTCAAACGCATGCAGTCCGATAAAAGCAGGCAAGACTCAAAGACACTCTAAAACTGAGTTACCCTTACCTTAGCCAATTTTCTTCTTAAACTGCAACTCCAATCCTATCACATCTTTGTTTTCCGCGTCGGCTCGCTTCCTTCTATTCTTTAGCTTCGTCGCAAGGCGCTTTCGTCCTTCGTACCCTTCACAAGTTCACATACTAAACCTTAGCCTCTAAAGTCACATCTAAAGTTCCAGAACAAACTTAGCCAATCTTTCTAGCTCACTTAGGCTAAATGCCCAAACTTTATGTTTCAAGGACTAAAGTCCAAAGATAAAATATTTGTGAGTTTTAAAGAAAGGTCCTTAAAAAAACACATTTCGCAAACAACTCCTCAATTTTTAAATAAGTCAACCCTAGTCCCTTGATAAGCACATAATCACGAAAAGGTCCTCACATAAAAGTAAGTTCTTTTTCAACCCTCAATCTTTTATAAATTTATCAAACAAACCCCAAGACTTTTAAAACTCCGGTTTAACCCAAAACTTCTCAGCCTCTTGTGCTTTAATCCTAAAGTTTTCCCACACTAAACTTTTAGTCCATAAACTTAACTTATGATTTTCACTAAACAAAAACAAGTTTCAGAATTGATTTTCCAAACCCAAAACACATGCCATAGGCTCGGCCACATCTACATAACCATGTATAAATTTTCCTTTTTCCTAAAATCACTTCCAAAGCCATTTCTTTTACATTTAAAAAATAAATAATCAAGGCTTAAATTAAAATCATTAAAATCTCAAAATCACTTAACTCAAAAAAACAACTTTTTAGAAAACTAATCGGGGAAATCCATAGATCCGGTGATGGGGAATAACATTTGTAAAAGCACTTTGGAAAAAGCTCTAATTGAAAATTTTACAAAGACAAGAACTCAACCTTTTTGGAAATAAAAACCATGGTTCACTAGATCCTTTCCATAGTCATAACTTTAATGAAGATACTAGGTGTGGAAACTAAAAGGGTAAATTTAATTGACTAAAAAGATGATCAAAGAAAAGAGAAGAAGTTTTACCATAAAATTGGAAGATGAAGATGATGGTGCTGCACAAGAGAGGAATCACGTGAGGGAGGAAAAGGGACCATGATGTGCGTTTTTTTATGCTGCCCAGGGGAAAGAAAAGAGAGGAAGAATAAGTGGAAAGAATTGGTGAGCTGCAGCAAAAGAAATGAAAAGAAAGGAAATGAATAAATATTGAAGTCTGGTGGTGATGCTTCTGAGAGAGAGAACGTGAGTTGCAACAAGTGGTGAGATATATATATATAGAAATAGAGAAGAAGAAGAATAAGAAAGAAAAATTATGGTCTACTGCAAGAGAAAGAAAGAAACGTGACAATGAAAGAAAAGGAGGGAGTGAACGTGAGTCACAGAGGATGAGGATGGATTATTAGATATATAGGGAAGATATTTATAAAACCGGTACGAATTGATTTAGACACTGAAGAATTTAGCTCACAAAGTTAAGAGAAAAATATAGAGTTGATATATTACTATACCAAAAATTATGAGAGACTCTATGAAATAATGAAATATTAGTTTGGATCACTTTGAGCAAATTAAAATGATCCATGGACAAAGAAATGAGTAAAAACTGAGCTAAAGAATATTTGTGAGCCGATCAGAACAAATATGAAGTTGTCATATTATGCATCAGAGTTAAGTATCTCTCTATAAAATGTCGATACTTGTTCCTGGTTCATTTAAGTGAGAAAATAGCTTGAACGTAGTATGGGTTGAAATATGCCGCAAAACTACTTTTTGCGTTTGACGTCGGATGAAGAAACTTCCTTCCGAAGAAAGGTTGGAAACGTCGAAAGAAATCAGGAAACGCGGATGGAATCTTCGTTTGAAGCTTCGAATGGAAAAAGTCTCCATCGACCTTTTATTTAAAGGTTCTTGAGCTATCAGGGATTCAGTTTCGGCAAACCTCCGAGAACTAGAATCGGACGTTCGTACATTCCAGGGTTTCGTATCGAAACGCTTGTCAAGGAAAGGAATAAGAGAAATTCTTATATTCCTCTGAATATTTTTGAATATCGTTTCTACAGTGCTTTAAGAGCAGATTAGCCATTTTCTAATGTTTTTGCCCTAAGGCGGAAGTGAATAAAGCTCGTGCTATAACCTATAGCGACTATATAACTATTCTTAACCATTTCCTGAACTTTCTTCTTCATAACGCTAATCCAAACATCAAACATAAGTCGAGTTCCACTCACGCTTAAACAGAATCTTATGCGTGAGGTGGAAATTAATTAATTAATTTTAATTCTAAAATCCTGGGTCTTACAGTAACCTTTTCTGGAATGACAGTACCGGCGGGAACAAAATGCTTATGCAAAGATTCGCGTTTGAGCTCAGATGGCTCATCTCTCATAGGTTGGGAGTAGCCAAGGCCACTGTTCTCATTTCTGTTATTCCATAGATCATTGAAGCCATAACACTTCTGTCTATGCCTTTGGCTAGGAACCTTTGAAACGCTTTCTCATATAAGGTTTCATGCTTAACATCAGATGATGCAAGTTGATCTTCTAGCATGGCATTTTTAGCACGAAGAACAGAGTTGTCATTTTTAAGAGATGAGTTCTCTTCAATGAGTCCAGAGACTGACTTCTCATGAACTTCTGATGTACTGGTTTTAACAGCATATTTTCTTTTAAGCTCTTTATGTTTATTTAAAAGCACATCATGTTTCTTCATTATTTCAGATAATGCAGTTCTTAGTTCAGATAGAGAAAAATTAGAGAATACTTCATCGTCATTCTCAGAGTCTGAGTCTTCTTTTGATGCTATCATATCATCCTGTGCTTCAGCATCTCTGCTAGTGGTAGCCATCAGAGCTTCCACAGCTTCATCTTCTTCTAACTCAGCTTCATCAGAGTCAGTCGCATCAAAGGTCACAAGAGCTTTCTTCTTGAGACATTTCTTGGTCTCTTGTCCTTCTTTAGCTTGGGACAGTCACTCTTGTAGTGCCCAGATTCCTTGCACTCGAAGCAGGTGACTTCCTTCCCAGATGACTTCTTCTGACCAGATGAAGATTCAAATCTTCCTTTACTTTTCTTCAGTCCTTTGCCATTTCTTTGTCTGTTCTTCCAGAGCTTGCTCAATCTCTTTGTGAGAAGAGATAGCTCTTCATCACCAGAAGCATCTGATAATTCTTCAGAGGAATATTTCTCTTCTGCCTGATAGGCTTTCGCCTTGTCAAATTTTGACTTAAGAGCAATAGATTTGTCTTTCCTTTGAGGCTTGTGCTCTTTGAGTTCAATCTCATGACTTCTGAGATGACTCACAAGCTCTTCTAGCTTCAAGGAGTTCAGATTCCTGGAATGTTTCAGTGCAGTGACAAAAGCCATCCACTCCTTAGGCAAACTTCTGATGATCTTTTTGACATGATCACCAGTAGAGTAGCTCTTGTTTAGAACTCTGATTCCAGCAATCAGAGTTTGAAACCTTGAGTACATCTCCTCAATGGTTTCACCAGATTCCATCTTAAACTGCTCATATTGTTTTATGAGAGCAAGAGCCTTAGTCTCCTTGACTTCTTCATTTCCTTCGTGCGTCATGACCAAAGAGTCATAGATGGATTTTGCTATTTCTTTGTCAGAGATCTTCTCATATTCAATATATGATATTGAACTAAACAGCATGGACTTCGCCTTGTGATGATCCTTGAAACGCTTCTTCTGAGCGTCAGTCATTTCAATACAGGGGATCTTCACTCCTGAAGCATCTACTGGATCAGTATAGCCTTCCATGACCATATCCCAGAGATCTGGGTCAGTGCCAAGGAAATAACTTTCGATTCTATCTTTCCAGTACTCAAACTTTTCACCATCAAAGACTGGTGCTCTGAGTTGGTTGTTGTTGTTATTGTCAGCGGAAGTATTGGCTTGGGTCATCGTTGTTTTTCACATTAGGTTCTGGATCACTGATCACTGTTAAGTGTATAAATCAGAACTGGAGCTCTGATGCCAATTGAAGGTGCGAAAAACACTAGAAAGGGGGGGGGGGTTTGAATAGAGATTTTAAACAAAAGTTTTCCCCTTTTTAAGTTTTGACAAACTTAAAGATAAGAACTAGGTGCTAAAGAATATGAAGTAGAGCACACAAGTATTTTATCCTGGTTCACTTGAGATAAAAGTTCAAGTTAATCCAGTCCACCCGTGAAGGTGATTTCTTCCTTCTTCTGATGAAGGTAATTCACTAAAATCAATGAATGTTACAACTACACTTGCAACCTGCAAAGTGACTAACAACACACTGATTTTCTCACTAGTATACTTTTAAGAAGCTGATCAACCGATCCTCTCAAGACTAGCTAAACTCTGAATCAAACTTGATTCAGTCCTCTCAAGATCTGACCAAACTTGGTCTCTTAAGGAACTTTACAAGGTGTTTGTAAAAGGTTTTGGGTTTACAAGAAATGCTTCTGAAAAGCTAATAGTAAACTCAGATGTTCAAGAACAATGAAGAAATAATGCTAAGAGATCGGTTAGAATGGATTCAAGAATATCAGCAAAGTTTCTTAGCTTCTTTCTTCTATGTTCAGCCCTTATATACTCCAAGGCATATGGTGTAGCCGTTGCTAGGGTTTTGTCTGTTGGAGTGGCAATCTTGTAATATCAGACTGCTAGGCTGAACGAGGTAGGTGGCAGACAGGCTATGACAGTACGATGTGTATTATGACAGCGACCTGTCCTTTCACCAGCTGACTTATGATCTGGAGTGCTTCAGATGGACGTTGGTGAAGCTTCTGATCAGAGTCAGACGGAAGCTTGGATCTTCTGACCTTGCAACTTCTGCTTCTGGACATGTTCCTCAGAACTTCTGAACTCCAGAGCTAGAATAGCTTGGGTCTTCAGAGCCAACTTCTTGCAGGTCTTCAGAACTTGAGTCTTTTACTTTAGGACCGTTCCTTCTAGAACATGTGGTCTTCAGAACTTCTGACTCCGGTTCTTCAGTACCTCTTGAGAGCTTTATATCTTCAGAACTTCTGAAGGATTTGCCACTGTTCTGAATGAAGATGGTAAGCTTTAGAACTCTCTTTTGGTTACCCTTGGGTCTTCTTCTTCTGATGGAATCGGCTTGGGTCAGAATCAGAACATGTTTGTCACAACTCAAAAGGACAAACGTTAGAGTACCATAATTGTTCATCCTCAAAAACCTTAATTGTAATCATCAAAATATAGAGATGCAACCACTGATCAAATCTTGATCTTACAATTTATTTCCTATTGGCTTTACTCCTTCTTGTAAATCTACAAATTTCCAAGTGCCATTCATCTCAAGTGCTTTAATTTATGCCTGCATGGCTTCTTGCCAGTATAAATCTTTGTTTGCTTCTGCAAAAGAAGAAGGCTCCTGATCCTGAGAAATGTTGAGAGCATAAGTTTTGTGTGCAATAGACAACCTTTCATCAGAATAATGATGAATAATACTGTGTGCAGTGCTGCTGCGAGTAAGTAAAGCATTATATTGAAAATTTTCCAAGTGTCCAGGCCTTTTGAGTGGTCTTGTGCATCTTCTAACTACTACCTCTCCCTCAGCTGTGATTGAACCAGGTTGAGGAATTTCATCTACTATATGAGTACCAAGGGTTACTTCTTCAATATGAGAACTTGGAGTTATCTTAGTCTCATCTCCTTCAGCTAATTGTGTTTCTGGAATAACACTCAGTTTTTCACCTGTAGACTCTGCTTGTGTTTGTAAATCAAGACAATTTTAAGTAGGTGAATTTGAACCTTTGTACGACAGAACATGTTCATGGAAAATTACATCTCTTGAGATAAAAATATCATGTGATATAAGATCAATCAAGACATAACCTTTCATTCCTTGCTTGAACCCCAAGAAAATGCATTTCCTAGCCATTGGATCTAATTTGGATATGTTATTAGCCAGAGAGTTTGCAAAAGAAAGAGATCCAAAAATCTTCATCATTTCCAGATCCACTACCTCTTGATATCGCAGCTCATATGGTGACTTATTCTTTAAAAGCTTACTTGTTATCCTATTCATAAGGAATACATCATGCAACACATCATAACACCACATATTCTTAGGTAGTTTAGACTGAACCAATAAGGCTCTTGCTATATTGAGAATATGTTGAGGGGTACTCACACAAGATCTTTGATGAACAATGCTCTGAGCAGAATAGAATGCAGGAAGAAGAAATTCTGGCCCATTGTCACTTCTGATAGCTTTAACTGTCTGACCAAACTGAGTCTTAACCAATGTGATAAAAAATTCACTTGTTACTGTTGGTCAATCTGCAAATGTACAGAAACCTCCGGGTTTTAAAATATCGAACCATAGGGATTGTGAGTGAGAATTGTGGATTTAAGCCTAAAGTTTGCAAGTTCTTAAAGCAATAAAATTCTGAAATTGGTTTTGGTTGTTTGTGACAAAGGTTTTGCAAAATAGCAATGTTGAAAATGTTGAAATTAACAATTGATGGAAAATTGCCTTGGGTTGTTGATCATCTAATCCACTTTAGTCCACCTATCCTATGCATGCGACATCTTGATTTCTCTCTTGTTGCTTTAGCCTATGTACTTACTAGTTGATTCCTCACAAAAGTAATTCTCTCAAACTGAAAGTTAAGCTCAATTTCTTGTATACTTAATCATTCATAAGAGGTTTTTAAGCAAATATATTCAGGCCAACAAAACCCTACCCTCACTCTATTCCTAGAAGAAAGTATAGAAGGATCTATTTCAATTCATGTCCCTAAATCATAACAAACTCCCATTTGATTATAATCTAGCCTATAGCAAGGGTGCACCAAACCTAAACATGCATAATGGAATTGAAATACAAGATTAAATCAAGAACTCATGCATAGAGATAGGATTTAACAAACTACATAGAATCTCTTAACCGAAAGCATAAAAAAGGGAACTAGCCACTCATGGCTAGTGAATTCATACCGAAAATGTAATAAGAACCTGAGAAAAATACAAGTTGGAAGCCTTCCTACAGCCCCAAGGTTTTCCTCAGCTCTCAAACTTGATCCAAAATGAGTAAAAATGACTAACTCCTCAAAGAAATTGGCCTAAGCCTTATTTATAGGCATAAAACACGAGTCTGGGCGCTCAGGCGCCAATTCAGAGCGCCAATTCCATGGCCAAACAATGCCGTTGGAAGGCAATTGGCGCCTAGGCGCCAATTCCAAAAGCTTCAGGAAATTCAACTAGCGCCTAGGCGCTCAAGCTCGCTGGAAAAGACTTTTTGGCTTCTTTTAACTCCTCTTTAAGTCCTCTTTTAATTTCATGCGTCTTGGTCTTCCTTTTCCTTCAGTTTCTGATCAGCAAACCTAACCAACAAGTCAAGGCAAATATCCCGAAGCTCAAAGAGCTCATTAGCAAAGAGGTCCCTTATATATTATAAGAAAATCATGCAAGTCCTAAACTTTACTTAAAATTCAAGAAAAGTCCCTATAAAACTACAAAATTAACAAAACAAAGCAAATACTCAAAGAAAGATAAAAATGCATGAGAATGCATGAAACACTACATGAGACTCAAGAAAAAGACTTAAAACAAACAAAGAAATGACCCTAAAAATACTGCTAAAATAGGGTCATCAGTTACTGAACCTCACCCTTGTTATTGAGTAATACAACCCAAACAAACCGGCTACAATCATCCAGAACATTGAGAAAATGCTTGTGGTTGTGAACAGAAGCTTGAGCAAGAGGACCCCAAATATCCATATGAACCAGATCAAAACATTTTTATGCTTTACTAAAGCTAACAGTGAACATTTTTCTCTTTTGTTTTGCCAAGTGACAAACATCACGTACAATGGACTTACTAACATCAATGGAATTATGTACAGTGTGTAAAGCAAGTAGTCTATTATTAGATAAGTGTCCTAACCTGAAGTGCCATAAAGCACCAGGTGGGATAATGTGGCTAAAGCCATTTATTTTAGAAATAGAACTGTGTTGAATGGAAAAATAAGTACTAGAAAAGACCTACTAACTACAAGATGATAGAGTTCATTAGGCCGCAAACTACCCAAACCAATCCTTCTTAGTTTGCACTTCCTGGACAAAATAGTGAAATTTGCCAAAAGTCACATCAACGTCATGTTCCTTTGCTAGCTTATGTTTTTTTTTTTTTATAGGCAAAAAAATTTATGGAAGTGAAGTACAAGGGGTACTTCAAACCAATACATATAGAGAGCAAAGAAAGAAAAAACAAAAGCGAAATGTAGCTTATGTTTCTTTCCTAGCTTATGTACTGAGACTAAGTTATATGTGAATTCAGGAACAAAAAGAACATGTGTTAGGAGAATAGATTGTGTGATTCTAACAGTCCCAACATAACATGTTTTTATGATAGTACCATTAGGTAGTTTAACACTAATTGGCTTCACTTCAGTGAGTGTGTTAAAGACATTTTATCAAAACATATGTGATCACTTGCACATGAGTCTATAATCCAATCTCTACTATCATAATGTTGAAAGCAAGATAGAGCAGTAGGATTTCCATTTCCTATAGTATCTCATTCACAAGCAACTGCCCTCACCACATGATTTACAGAAGCACCACCATTTTCTAAACCTTTCTTTGAGACTGTGGTGACATGCTGAATCATGTCTAAGATTCCTTTATACTGATCTGCAGTAAAAGGTTCTTCAACCCCTCTTTGTGAGTAAACATCATCCTCTGGATCATTAGTCGAATCAGAATTTATGGACGCATTGTTGACATGACTTGTGCTACTTCTAGAATTAAAAGTAGTTGGATATTCATGTAGCCTATAATATATTTCAACAGTGTGTCCCGCCTTCTTAAAATGAGTACAAAATTTCCCTGTGTTTCTGTATGAAGAACCACCAAATTAACCTCTTCCATATGGTGGTTTCTTTCCTTCTGCAGCATTCACTATTGCTGGTGAATCTCCTTTCTCTTTTGTCTCAGTTTGCCTCTCATGTTGTGTGGCTAAGGAAACAACCTTAGCTAATGATGGTAAAGGATGACTTATCAAAATTTGTGACTTCACCACTCCAAAACTATCATTCAACCCTAAAAGAAATCTGATAGCATTATCTTGTTCTCTAAACAATTTCACACTATGAAGAGCATCACATCTGCAAGGAGCTGTGCATATAAATTTTGGAATTAGACGATAATGCTCCAATTCATCCAAAAGTATTTTCAACTCAGTGTAATACTCACTCACAGACTTTGAGTTTTGCTTCAAATTAATGATTTCATTATGCAATTCGGAAATCCTAACTAGATCTCCTTGAGAAAATCAATCTCACAAGTCTCTCCAAGCATCACAAGCTTTTTCAAGGAAAACTATGCTATTTTCTATAGAAATTGTTACCGAGTTAAGAATCCAGGTAAGAATCAAACTATTGCAGCGATCCCAAGCCTCAAAGTTTGCATTGGTTGCTGTTGGTACTCGAATTTCACCGCTGATGAACCGAAACTTGTTCTTCGCGAACAATACGTGCTTCATCGATCTCGCCTAAACGTTTTAATTCTTGCCATTCAGAGGTGGATTACAATTGTTGCTGCAAGATTATCGCTTGAATGTATGTAGTAAGGTGATTCTGGATTCTGAGCAGGATCGTGCATCACGTGAGGAACAACATTTTGATTTTGATTCTGACGATTCACCATTGTTGCAGAAGCTTCGTGATGCAGAGCCCCTTATTGGAGCTTGATACCATAAAAGAAAACTGAATCAAGCTTTCATAGGAAGCTTGTAGAAGAAGAAGATGAAAATGTATTGAATCTTATTCAACTGAATATTCATATTACATTGTGTTTATGCTTAAGCTCTACTTATATAGTAAACTCTTAACTAATTGCAGTTATAACAACCGTAACAAACTTGATAGCTCGAGCTAACTAACTAACTACTAATTATTACAAAGTCCCTGAACTCTTACTATTATTCGATACTAGTCCTTGAACACTCTAGTATTTTCACATGGCGAGCAAACTTGATTTTCTCTCGAAAGTTTGAGACACGAGAATACATGAAAAAATTGTTATTTCCTTTAGGAATTTCGAAGATTTGAGGTCAGAAACAAACTGAGAGGATCAAGAGCTTACAAAATTCAAATTCAGGAGATTTTCTAGGTTACTTAGGACTTTTACGGCGAAGCCTCGCCGCAAAAGATGCCCCCCAGAGGCGGCGGTTCATGGTGACTCAATATAGTTGGGTCCAGTTTCGGATTCTCCTTGCTCCCAGAAGATGGACAATGGTGGTGGCTTCGTGTTTGGATGTCTGAGGAGGGAGACAAATAATTTTGATTGTTTGATTATTTCGGCCAACTTGTCGAAAAACTACAGTGACTATGAACATGAGCCCAGAAACGTCTCAAACATGTTCAAAACGATTCCAAAATATCCATAATCAATATTGAAACTTCCAGTCTCCAGAAGCACGATATGAAGTTTTTAGAGAGATTTGGACAGGTTTTTATTGAAGGACAGGGGAGGTGATGAAGCTCTACTATGGTGATGGTTAAGGCTCGCAATTATGGGAAAGAAGGAAGGCATGAGAGGGAGAGAGATAGAGAAAGAGAGAGAATCTACTGAGGGACCGAAACATGGAAGTGTTACGAGAGGGATAATTGAACAGAAGTGAAGGACTAATGAATTGTTGAACTCAGTCCATCTATTTATAGATGGATGGAGAGGAGAAGGGTGACTCCAGGTCAAGGGGACTGACGCCTGCACGTTTTTGTCTCCCGAAGAAAGTAGAAGAAAGAAGAAGAAAGAAGAAGAAGAGGAAGGTTGTGCTTGGTGCCCGCGTGAGAGGTATGAGAGAAGAAGAAGAAGGAAAAGATACGTGGAGTGAGAGGAAGGGGTGAGGGTGGATCTGGAGAGTGATTCGGCTACCGGGAATGGAAAATTGATACAAGCAGTTTAGGTAGTGTAGGATTTTATCACATATAGCTATAGAAAAATTAAGAGGAATATAGATTATAGTCCTAAATATTATCAGAAGCTTTATCGGATTATAAAATATAACTTAGGATTACTTTGAACAAGTTTAAGTGATTAAGGAACTAAGTATATTTCTAGAGTCTCTCTGAACATCTCCCCAAATAATTATTGGAAAATAAATAGCATGTGTTTTCTAGTCTAATACTCTAATGTGATCACCAATTTTTTTTTCTTTGGAAAGTATCTCGGACTGGCTAGGATATAAAATAATCTCACATATGATTAAGAATATTATTACTAGAAATTATCATTATTATCTTAAAGATCCTTTCTTGCTACTCAAGGCTACAGTCCGCAGGTTTAAAATACATTTTTCTCTCTTGTAGATCGTACAATACCTTAAAGTTCACTTGTGCTAAGTTCCCAAGGACAGAGGAACCTTTAATAGGGGCCACTGTAAGGCACAACAAACCACTGAACTTTGCAAATACATTGTATGCCTTTAGCCGTAATTTTCTGTTTGCTCCGTAAAAGCTAAGAGAAATATCTGGGAGGTCCTTCGTTGTCCCATCAAGATAACACAATCTGTATGGCTTAGGTGGATTTCTTATTGGTTCACGATCATCACCATAAGCTTCAATCACGGTAAGTTCAAAAATCTCATACAAACTTGTCTCCAGAAAAGTCAACGTAGTCCCCGAATCAATTATAATATCTGTAAAAAAAATTATATTTAATAAGAAAGTTTTTGTAAAAATATGTGATAAAAGAGAACAACAAAAATTATGAAAATAGTTACAAATTCGTAATTGAACTTAACTCTAGACTAAAATATATTTTAAAAACAAAAAAATCTTATACTTTAGACAAAAATAATATATAAATAAAAAATTTATGTGTCTCCCGAATAAAAATGTTTCATGTAATTTTAAAACCTATGTAATAGATAGTTGTTATTCCCATGCATTTTTTTTTATTAACATGAGGCAATTTTATTGAAAGACAGTGAATGAGAAACCAAATCAGAATTATTGATCTTAATCCATTATTTAAAAGGGATTATTTGATAAAGTTACAGTCAATGTCTGATCTTAACATCTCATTTCATGTCTGGGGCTAGATATTGGAAGCATATAGCATTTACAGAGATGGGTAGTCTAACAACAGATCCATGATAGACTTTTGATACTATTTAATGTTTAGTAACTGATGAAATGAGACAATGTCAACTTAGAGATGAGAAAAGGACAAAAAAAATCTTATTATCCCATTAAGTGAGTGATTAATCTATATAGAGGTCAATTTTATATTGACTGAAAAGGGTATATCACAACTTTGCTTCTATATCTATTCTTAGGACCAACTAAGAAAATGAAAATATAGTCAAAGTTAATAATGATAGTTGATTGCAATTTATTATGACCAAATTAACTATATCTCATGTAGCTAATAAAAAATAAATTGGAGAAAAAATGGATAGTTCATTTGCAAATCAAGAATCTTAAAAAAATTAGGAATTACTTTTCCAATTATCAATTACCTGAATTACTCTTATCAGTCTCCACCGCGTCCTTGCCAACATAAATTTCTTTAAGGCTAAGGTGGTAAAAGGTGTTTGGAGCTCTGTCCACCAAAGGGACAGAAACAACTCCAATTCGATCTCTAGATAAAGTTGCTTCCCACCCAAACTTGATCTTACTAGTGATATTTGAATACCGGTGAAACAGGCAATATGAGAATTTGTGACTAATCCGATCACCTAGTTGCGAAACCAAAGACAAAGGTCCTTGTCCAAGACCAACTAATCCTGTTGCCGTAGGTCCATCAAACCCAAGGTTGGTATGTCCACACCCGAAGATAGTATTTGGAGAAATCACTTCACGAAAGGAACCAAAGGTAATTATATCACGAGCCAACTCTCCAACAGTCATGGACTTGTCCTCGTAAGTGAACTCA
Source organism: Lotus japonicus (assembly GCF_012489685.1). Taxonomy (NCBI): domain Eukaryota; kingdom Viridiplantae; phylum Streptophyta; class Magnoliopsida; order Fabales; family Fabaceae; genus Lotus; species Lotus japonicus. The sequence goes on along the minus strand of NC_080043.1, from coordinate 17,236,806 downwards.
TACCGGCACACGGTTGAAGCTCCACAAGCATGTGTGCCGACCAAGTCACAAGTATGACTATCACAAGATATTGTTTGGTAAGTGGAAGATTTCTTTGGATCAAAGATGGGTGTGGTTTGTTTGTAACAATCTTCACAAGGTTGGCATTGTATCCAAATAAGGTCACTGCCTGTGTCTACAATGCCAAATGAGTCTATGGGTGGGTTTCCTACGGTGAATTTCATGAGGTAATCAATTTTGTTTGAAATAAGCATAGCTTGAGATTTAATTCCACCTGTATTTGAGAGGTGAAATAAGGTTTCAGCTCGAGAAATTGAACGCATAGCGACATTTATAAAGACCTCTGATTCGTTCATTGAAGAGTTGTAGAAAGGGGACAAAGGCGAGTCTCTGTGAATTAGATCAATGCTAAAGTTATTAGGTAGGTTGGCTTCAATTAAAGGTGAGATAAACACAATGACAAAAAGTGCAAGTACATGTACCTCCATGTTGCAAAAGTCAAAGCGGGCAATGTTAAGGAGGAAAGAGATGTTTTTTTTTTTTTGATCAGCAGAGGAAAGAGATGTTGAAAGGTGTGTATATATATATATATGTGTGTGTATATTAGTCATAATTGAAGATACAATGCCAATACACGCTTTATAACTTTTACGCATAAGTGATTATGAGATTTCTCACTACATAGTCAAACACGTCATAAATGATTATATATTTCTAATTAATATCATTACTTTTATATAATTCTTTGATGGAAAGAGTTGTAATGAGAAGAAAGTATTTCAGAAGAAATCATGACATTAATTTTGTACAATCAGTGCATTTTATAATTTTCTTTTTATTAGAAATAAAATCCGTAAAGAAATGATTTATTTATGTTTTATAATTGAAACATTTTGATAGAATGATATAGGAAAAAATATGATGATAATCAAAATTTTGATGTTGTGCATGTTTTTTTTGTAAATTACATTCATTTATATTATAATTTTACTATTTAAGTTTACTATGTCTATTTCTAATCATTGTGGATATTTATTTTTATGTTATATTTAATATTATGTAGAAATATCTTATTAAATATATGTAATATTTATTATAGTCCATATATTCAAAATATAAAAATAAATAATTAAATATAATGAAATAAAAGATAACTTTAATAAATAATTTTATTGAATATTTGACTATAAAAAATATCTTTGAAATTTGTTAAGCACTTTAAAAATTGCGAGAGCGAGCATGTACTTGTGTAAATTACATTCATTTGTACTATAGTTTTATTGTTTTATTTTATTATGTATGTTTCTAATTTTTTTTCGAAAGAAAAATATATTGAATAGATTGAAAGTCTTAGGAACAAGCTCTCCCAAGTGAGCCTTCCAAACAAAAGGGTTAACTTTTTTAAACTTAGACGGCCCATAGTCAGAAAGTGGTCTCACTTTGACTAAAACCCTAAAACTAAATCTCATCTTCTTTATTGTGTGCAGCGTCGCAGTCTCAATATGTCATCCTCAATTTTTCTTTTCTTTTTTCATTTCGCTTTTTGAAGCTCTACCTCTATCTTCATCCCTCTTGGTTCCATGGCTTCTGCCCGCGTCTTCACCCATCCATCAGATCGCAACCCCTAAAAATGCCCCTACAACCCTTAAGAAATACCCCTGCAAACCTGCGACACTATCCACTTGATCGGAGCCCGGGCAAGTGCATAGGGTCGCATACACAATAATTTTCTAGACGTTTATATTGACACTATGTAAGTCTTGAAGTAGAATAAAGAAACACAAGAAAGAGGAGTTTGAATTGTGTTCGTGTAAAACTTGAGTTTTCAAACGATTACAGGTTTATAAAGCTTCTTTGCAATCGTTTGGTGCAGCAGATATAAGTATAAAATAAAGAGCGGTAAGAAAACAACAATATATCCTGGTTCACACTCAAACTATGGGGATGCGTCCAGTCCTTGGCTTAACCAAGATTTCCACTAAACAAGCATCAAGAACTTCTCCTACACCAAGTATTAGACAAAACTTCTCCCGCAACAAGTATTTGACAGGACTTCTCTCAACCAAGTATTTAACAGTTTGGTGCAACGTCACCTACGTCTAGAGGGTTTCACCCAAGAAAGGAAATCCACTATTAGTAGTTTAGGAACAACCAGTCTTACAAGAACACTCCTTGTTCATAAGCCTTACAACCTAAACGCTACCAAGTGTATTTCTACTTAGTACTCCCCCTAAGTATGAGAGCCCCTCTCACTTTCTCTCAACAATCACTGCCCCATTGGTTGAATCACAAAATACAATACGGATGAAGAGATTGAAACTCAATGAAACACAACATTTCAGTTCTTTTGTTATCAATGAGAGCACTAGAGTTTATTACAATAAACACACAATGGACTCACAAAGTAAACCCTTATACAATCACAATCCATCCAACAACTAGGGTTTCTTGCTCAATTAAATAGATGCTCTCAGGGTCGTGGTCTTCAACGGGTTGAGCATCAACAAGTCCATGTAGAAAAACAGGAACAAATCTTGAAAAGATTTACTCCCACAAATAACAAAACGGAACCAAATCTCCCAGATTGCTTGGTTCACACGGAATTAATCCTATTTCCAAAATAGATTAATTCTCACAAAATCACAGAAGATATGCGCGTTAGATCACCACAGATCTTCTGATGAAATTCATCACGTGACTTAATCTTCACGTAAAGACGATCAGTACCTAAACAGCAACCAATTGCACAATGTTCTACCCAATGCTAGAACATTTGGTCGCACATCAGACAAACACATGTTGTTTATCACACAAAGTTACACATCCATGTTAACACACTATACTTAGACAAAATGCTGCCAATTACAAAGAAAAATACTCAACAATCTTCCCTTTTGGAAAATTTTGGCTATGACAACATAAGATCCTCTAAACTTTTTCAACATGATAGAACTCCTCTAAGATCTCAACAGAGCAACACAAATAGCAGCGGATAAACATAGCTTGAAATAAGACCAACACAGTGAATGGGCAGTAAACAACATAAGCAACATTTGTCTGAGCAGAAAAAAATGCTATTACCACAATGACAACCAACAACATAAACAAATAGCCAGTTTCTCCCCCTTATTAGTAGAATTTGTCAAAGGAGCAAGGAGAATCACAATCATAGTTAAGTACAACCCAATCGAATGAAGCAAAAAAAAGACAAAAACATCCAAACTGTGCTGAACTATCATAAGATGTCTCAACATTTGGTTCAACATCAATAACAACAGTGGTCTTCCCCAAAGTCAGGCTTTTAATGAGCAGATCAACACGCTTTCGCCCTCTTAGTGCAACTCTTAATGGTTTCCTGAAGAGTCTTGGACACCTGCAATAATTCTGCAAGAACATCATTTGAAGCAAAGCCAGCAGAGGGCCTAGAACTTGTAGCACCATCTCCAGTCTTTCCAGCCGTCACCATGATGTCTGGGACATATGTCCCAACAAACAACCTCTGATCAAAGGTTAGAGGACTTGCCTTCTGAATTGGATACTGATCTGAAGCCACTATATTAGGATGTTGGCTTAGAATTAGCTAAGATAGTAGAGAAGTAAAGGCAATGGGAAGCTTCACAACATAAGTATCTTCATGTTTCACTTTCTAATCAGACACAAAAGCACCAAAATCAAAAAGGGGTCTTTGTGCCATTATGATAGATCAAAGTGGTCAACCCTGAAGAGATGTGAGCATAATGGTTGGTTGGGACTCAATTTGCAGCACCAATCCTATTGGGAATGACATACTTGACACTCAAGCTTCCAGTAGACAAGAGCCCCTTTTTGGGCCAATTCTTCACTTGTCCAACAGTGATCTCACTGAATGAGATTTCCTCAGCAACAACAACATCTTGACTCCTTCCCAAAAAATAATTAATCACAATGGGAGAAACGTTGACACATTTACCTCTAACATAAACCGTTATGAAATCAGGACTTCTAGAAACATTGCACTCAGGAGTTATGTTGACATTGAATTCCTTCACTAGTTTATCAAAACATCTTCCAATGTCAGGCACAGTGTTCCGTGGACTAGCTTCATCAATCAAATCAAAATCTCTTGGCAATCAAGAGTTTTTGGAACAAGCTCTCTCTCCAAAGCTATTCTTCTCTGGAAGACATACTTCCATTTAGCAGCACTTTCCACAAAGTGAAAAGAAATATTATCCAGTGGAGCAATGGGAAAACACTCTAGAATACTCTTTCCAGCCACTCTATTCCTTGCAGTGGTCTCAATGCTCGGGACATCTGGCTCGACATCAGCCACATCAGCACAAACAAACCTTCTTTTTCTCTTCACACTATTCTTCTGAGGAGTTTCATCCTCAACCACATCAACCTTCTTCTTCTCCTATTTTTTCTTCTCAGAGACTTGCACCTGAGAACTCCTATACGTCTTTGGAGACATGCTAGACTTCTATTTTGAGCGGGCATACTCCTTATTTTTCTTTTTCTTTTTCTCAGAAACCATACTAGCCAACACCAAATCCTCCGACTCAGTGTCTTCAACATCATCTTCCATTTGAACCTCTACCTCTGAGATGAGGTCTTCAGGTTCAACATGGGTGGAAGGGTTAACAACATCATTCATCTCATGTGGAAGAGATGGTTCAACAACAGGGATCATCAGCAACATCAACATGAGGATGGCTGGAATGGGTATCTTGGGGATTCCCGTTCAGTTGTTGGAACATCAGGCTCAACATCCTCGTTAGGATGCGTCCCAAGAGGAATTTCAAGAACATCTTCAATGACAGACTCAATAACATCATTAACAGAATTACTTGGGTTTTCAGGAACCTCGACTGTCATGCTTGGCATCGTCTGAGAACCCTCACCAACAGTACCATTCTTATTCTTTGGATTTTTCTTGGACCTCTTCTTTTTAGTGCTTCCTTCAGGACCAAGATGTTGAAGGGGAACAACATCTTCTAGAACTTCTTTTACAACAACAGAGGCACTTGAACGAGTAACCCTAGCAGATTTGGGGGTTTTTGGATTCAACCCCAAAAATCAGACTCCATAGGCACTGACCACTAGCCTGGGGTCAGAAGCATTCGCTCTGTTTAAATCTTGAGACATGGTGAATGAAACAAGGAATGTGAAGCACAAAAATCTCTTACAATTTGTGGTAGAGAGAATGTAAGACACGATTGAGAACAAGATAGCGGTTGTGAGAAGTTGAGTGGTGAGATCATGCAGGGTAGTTATAAGGGAAGTTACCAAGACAATAGTGCTTTCCCTGATTACGCGTAGGGGTGGGAATGGGCTGGGCCTAGGTAAGCTTTGTGTAAATAGGCCTAGCCTGTTTAAAAATCTTAAGGCCTGAGCCTGGCCTATGGCCTATCAAAGGCTTTTTTTCGAGCCTGGCCTGACCTCCTCGAAAGCATGGCCTGGCCTGGTAGCCTATTTAAAGGCATGTTTCACAACAAAAGTTTTACGTTTTCTGTAATTCTAGTTCCCTTAGACTGAATGTCCTACGCGATGCTGGGACAATCGATTAGCACAATTGATTACTTAATAACAGTATAAACCAAAAAACATAAGAGAAACAAGACACAAGAATTGGTAACCCAGTTCGGTGAAACTTCACCTACGTCTGGAGGGTTTGTACCCAAAGAAAGGAAATTCACTATCTTAAGATTCAGGAACTACAGACACTCATGAACGCAACAAGTTCATAGTTCTTTTCCTAATAATATTATAAGCTATTAGATACAGATGAAACTAAACGAGAGATTATGTTGGTTTCTTAGAGTTGGAGAACCAATATAAAATCACACTTCATATTAAGGTATTTAAATATGTTATATATCAATTTTTAAATAGACTTATAACTTTGAGTCATTATATAAATCAATTTGCTTAAATATATAAAAATGTCAATAAGTATATAATATCAATATATTATGATAAATTTCTAATAGTTTTTCAAAAAGCTTAGCCTTGCCTATTCACCAATTTGGCCTGGCCTGGGCCTGAGCCTGTGGTAGGCTAGGCCATATGTAACACCCCAATTTCTAAACCGAGGATCACATTAATAACCCAACAAAATATGGGGACTAACTCGGGATTTTTTTTTCTTTACCAAACGGTGATATTTCGAAAACAAAGGCCCATCATCACCCAAGCAATGGCACGAGAAGTTCCCAGGTAAGCTGGCCGGGTACAATGCCGCATTAAAAGCCCTTCTTTCCTTAGACAGAACAACCTGAGTTCTTACTTGAACTCAAATGAGGTTTTTCAATATCATTTCAAATCACTTTTCAAAAACCGATTCAATTATCCTTTAAGTTCCAAAAATCAATTTGATTACTTTACTTTATTCAACTTTTCAAAAACCATCATTTGATTTTTAAACCATTATCTGATTAACAATGTCCAAATTTAACTGTCGGTTATCGCGATAATATAAATATAATCCCAAATAAATAAACCCTAATTAAAACTGCTAGCGTAGTTCCAATCCAATATTTGACGATAAAATTCACGAATAAATGAAACGAAAATTATTTAAAATGTTCTGCTTTGCAAGCCTTCCTTCTACGCCGCTCCAAAGCCTCGTCGCCTAGCCCTAGCCGCTGCCATCAACTCCTTGTTGTCAAGAAAACTAGGCTTATCCACACGACAGCTCATCAACTAAAGCGTTAAGCGCCCAAGTAGACAAATAGAAAACATTAAGGGTTAGTCTCAAAACAAACAACAACAAAAATTCAAAATTTACGATAAGATAAGATATTGAATTTCAATTTCGAAGTAAAAGATGAGAAAAGATTTTCAAATAAAAGATAACGACAATTCAAATATTATCATGAACAACAACTTAAGATAACATAAGAACAACAACAAGTCATACGAATTTGGTTAGTCCTAATGCCTACATGCTTCTACCAAGATGGATAGATCAAAAGCCTCACAAGGCTAGACAACCACGTTGTCGAGTAATTCAAAACATCTCCTCAAGATGGGACAACGGTGGGACAAATAACCACCATGTTGCCACTTCAAATTTCAAACCCTAGATGCTCTTGGTAGCATTCAAGGCCCACAGCCATCAACAACAAAGGGGTCGTTTAATTTTTCCAAAATTTCATTGGTTCAACAATTTTTATCCAAATTTAAGACATGTTTCTCATATCATCAACAAGCATGCATCAACATGTAAGAGCAAAAAATAGCACAAACATACAACCATATTCACAACGCCTCTTTACAACTTCATTTCACGTATCATGCAAAAAAAATGAAAAAAAACATACATACTCACGCACTATTCAAGAGACTACCCTTACCTCCTTAAGTGGTAGCGCATACGAGGGAACCTAAACAAAGGAACAATATTTACTGTCAATAGGTGCTAAAAACGATAAAACCATCCCCCCTTGACCCTACTATAATTCACGACCCAAGGAGAAGGAGTTTTCGATGATGAACAAACCTCAAGTAAGGAAGGAAGGAAAATCACTCTTGATCAACAAAGGGAGGGAGGGATTCGGCTATTGTAAGACCCAAGTTTTTAAGCTTAAAATAAGTGGAAGAGATTTCCATTTACGATTAGGCTTGATGTATCGTGAAGGAAAAACATGAACAAGAGTTTATCGGATGAAATAAATTTATGAAGGAGAAAGTTCAGGAAAAGTCTAAGGATTGCATCAAAGTCGATAAAAGGTATAGCACGATCGATATACGCTTAAACCTAGGGCAGAAACCCTAGTAAATAGCTAGTTTACGCTTAAAGTCACGATGGAAACTAATTCCAAAAATCTTCAGAGAAATGTTAGAATTCCTCTTAATCCATATATCACAATCGTTTCGAGGCGAAACCCTAGAACCTACGAACGTCCGATTCCAATCCTCGGAAGTTTGCCGAAACTAAAACCCTGATAGTTCAAAAACCCTAGAATCAACCGACGATGAAGACTTTTTCTATTCGGAACTTCAGATGAAGATTCCATACGCGTACACCCATTTCTCTTGATGTTTCCCATCTTTCTTCAGAAGAAAGTTTTCTATTCCGACATTCGATGCAAAAAGTAACTTATCGGGTAAAATAGTTTTACACCGACTTTGCATTAGTCGCCTAAAATACAAGGGAACCTCTTTTTAGTTTTGGAATTCTTTCACCAAAACGTATCTTAGAATTCACGGAGAATGAAGCCGGAAAAATCAGAATCGCGAAACTATCATTTTCCCGCGTTTTTCCATCCTCTATATAGCAAGCCTCGAAAACTAAAAATCATGCTGATATTTCTTTGAAGAATTAGAAGATTCAACGGGGTGAATATCGTGTCTAAAATACGTTGGAATCAGTAGGAAGAATCGGAAATCACTCTCATATTTTTATTGTAACTCTATGAGCTAAATTCTCCGATATCTAAACAAAACTGTACCGGTTTACTAAATATCTATTCAACCTTATCCAATCTTTGATAAATATCTGTTCATACTTATCCAATCTTTGATAAATATCTGTTCATACTTATCCAATCTTGATAAATATCTATTCATACTTATCCTATCCTTAATAAATATCTTTCATTTCATTCCCTATAAATATGTGAAGCTTGAAACAAAAACCTCACAAACACACACACACAACCCGCGGCTTGGAGAGAAGAAGGAGGAGGAGAGCTTTTCTTCATTTCTTGCCTGATCGTCCCACAGTTCGTTGCTACGCATAGGTCTCAAGGTACTGATGCTAATCCTTACTTCTGATCGTCAATTCCGTAGCTTTTCACTATGTTTTTCTGTACTCTTAGTTTTGAGGTTTTTGCAAAACTATCCAAATAACTTCATCTTTCTATCTAAACTTATTCCCTGCGTGCCCCTGAGCATGTTTAGCGGATTACATTTTGCCGATTCTCGCCGAATTGCTGTCGAGTTTCAATTCTGCTCATAATACCCATTTTTGCTAAAGTTCCAACCTTTGGGCTTAAAACCCTCGACTGAGCTTAGCGTTAGTAAGATTAGTCGTCATAATCGTCGTTAGTATCAACCCCATCTATTTTGTTTTTCGAAACTCTGATTTTGAAATTCTGAGCTGAAAATAATGACCAAAATACCCCTACGATAGTTTTCGATCCGATAATTTTTCCGAGTTTAGATTCACCTTAGTTACGACTAATAATAACCTAGGAACCAAGTTTGATCGAAGAAAAATCGACACACACAATTACCATGTGTGGCCGTGAGCTACCCTAGGTGGAGGAAGAAAATTTCTTTTTCAAAAACTTGTCCTTTCGCGCTAGATTATCGTACCTCGGGGTATATGCTACTCCGTGTAACCTTAGTAAGTATTGATTGCTGGGTTTCTGATAGATTCTGAGGGAATTCTGTGGTTTTTACTCTAAAGGTTCTTTTAAGGAATTTCCTGAAGAACAAGGAGCTGATTGTGAAGGAGCGTTTGAAGAGAACCCTGGAAATTGGCTAAGGTGAGGGCTACTCACTGAACTATTAGCTAATGCTTTAGGTGTCGACGAATTCGACTTGATTTATTGTTTATGCACTTGTTTGTGTTTGACTGGAAAATGTTTTCTGAGGCTTCGGCTGACAATGATGATTATTCATCTCTTGATTGTTTTTGAGATTGATTCACATGCTATGTGCTAAATGGTTAATTTAGGATGTGTGATATCTGCTCTATATGCTAAGTGTTACATGGTTAATCTAGGATGTGTTAATATATGTGCTATGATTGTTGGATTGTGCTAACTTAACTATGCTATTGCACCTATATCTGTTATGCTTCAGAGTGAGGATAACGGGCATGTCATGCCGATTTTATTTTGAGATTTTGGGGAAGTTTGATGGGACGGACCGAGGTTCATACCCTATTATTGTTTTAAGGATCAAGACCTTCTCTAAGGAAAATGAGTTTGAAAATGATATTGGAAAAACCCCATTTGAATTCACGTAAGAACTTGGGTTGTTCTGTCTAAGGCAAGAAGGGCTTTTAATGAGGCATTGTGCCCGGCCAGCTTACCTGGGAACTTCTCGGGCCATTACTTGGGTGATGATGGACCTTTTGTTTTGAGACCTTCTCCAGGGAATCATTGGAATTATAGGATCTTGGAAACTAATAGGATTAGAGACGAAACTTAAACAATTTCATAATGAACCTCCATAATGTATTAAACAACCTCAAAACCCTTAATATAATGATAAAAGACTCAGATGAAAGTTTAGGGCTTGAACATTAAGTTTTGAAAATGAGAAGTGTCGTCGAGTCCAAGTTTTAGGAAAATTGTAAGTTCCGAGTATGTTGATACTCCTTCGCTCTTTGAGCAGTTCGTTTAGCCATCCAAGGGATGAGCCGAGAATCTTCACTGAGGCGTGAGACCTCGTGAAAAGCATGGATCTTCACTGAGGCGTGAGACCTCGTGAATAGCATGAAACTTCATTGAAGCGTAAGACTTCGTGCAAGTGTGTAAATTCATTGAGGCGTGAGACCTTGTGAAAGCATAAAACTTCACTGAAGCGTGAGACTTCGTGATTGTATAAGCCTCCACTGAAGCGTGAGACTTTGTGAGAGCATTGATGACTCGAAGAGTTATCGTGAGTGTTTGCACTCATTTTTACGATTAATTGTATTTTGTCGCAGAATCGACTTTTACCTTAGGGTATTCTTTTTAGAGACAAATAAGTTAGTTAGAACACGTGGCGACGTGTCGAGTAAGGTCGGAGACGTTGTTTGACTAATCACTTTGCATTCATGCACTCATTTTGAGGTATTAACACGGGACGAACTCCGGACCTCAGTGGATTCCAAAATGGTCATAAGACCCGGATTTCCATAAAAGAACACTACGGTGATTCTTAGTAGCAGACGGAAATGGCAGACCTTCGGGTTCACTGCTGATCTGACTACACTTTGTGTGGTGTAAGAGACACGCGAGCGGAAATGGTCCCACCGTTGCTGGTGCTAGGATTGACTCGTTGATGCCCATCCGTTCCGGAATGCATTTGTTAACCAGCATTGCATTTCATGCAACATGCATATTGACTTAGTTGCTGAGTGTGTTTGATACTTGTTAATCCTATTTGATGCATGCTAATTGTTATTATCGTCTTTTATATTCATTGTGAAATATACAACTCTAGGATGCTATCTCTAACTTATAAGCCTAAGTAGCTATCTATATCTGTATCTATTGGATTTATTATTTACATAATTCTTTGGAGTTGACCCTCGCGTCTTCTGTGTGTGTTTTGGCGGACAAACGCCCATTGTCAGATGTCTTTGGCGGACTGGTTCACGATGGTTCACCCTTCGGGGGGAACTAGGTTTGAGATGCTGGAACCGGAGCGCATCACGGTTGCGAGAGGAGGACGGATAGTGTACATAGACTTGGTCGTTATGGATTCAGATTCGGACGACGATCATGCTAGCATGTAGGTTTTAGTGCTGGTGTGAGCTCCTCGAGATAGGATTAGTGTAGGAGTAGAGTCTTAGCTCTGACCGTCATTGTTTTCTTTGGGAACGGGGTAGTTTCCCGCCTATAGCTTTTTGTGTGGTTCCTCTACGGGGATCACAGAGAGTTGGTTGGACTTAAGAGGTCTCGTTTTAGGCCGTTTGGGCTGCCTTATTCTCATTTTTGAGGGATAGTGTTGCAGACACTTGACCTTTCTTTTGGTCTGTACCTTTTGCCTACGGGCGCTACTTTCCACTACTTTCCGTCACTGGAGCATACTCGTGACGTGGTTTGTTACCTACAGCGGGGGCTGTATTTATATTATACCTTAGTTCTGTTATCTTTTGTTGGGGAGTTTCATTTCTTTCAGTTTCTAATTCTATTATCGACAAAAAAAATATTCACGTTTTTCCGCTTAAGTTTTCTTTTTGGTTACTAAAGTGACGCCACCGAAATCGGGGTGTTACAGCTATAGAGACACCAAGGGCACTTGAGTGTTATGCTCTCAAGTGTATTTTTTTCAAGTGAGGGAGACAGCTTCAAAGTTTGTGACTTTTTCACACACTAAAGGTCCTATTTATAAGAAAACTCTTAACCCAAACACTAGGCCTCCTAAATTTCGGCCAAACCCACTCTAAGAGGAGGAAATATTCTGAATTCACCCATTTTTGCTTCTTCTCTAAGTCATGGTTCAATAGTTTTCCCTTATTATAATTTTTCGATAAAATCTCAGCAGATTTTCTTTCTGAATATTCCTAAATTAACTATTTTAAATTTCCATCATATAAAAATTGATCAACAATCAATGTAATTATATTCCCCCTAATTTAGAAGCCTCTCTAAAAATTTGAAATCAAAATAGCTTAATTTCCTTAATTAACAAGCAATTCTAGGTTTAATTAATTAATTAATATGAAAAATACAAAAATTCCGAAATTAAATATTTAATTACTTCTAAAATATTTATAATCATCCCTAGATGATTTTCTAATTTTACAACCCATCTTTTAATTTTTAAACAAATATCTTCAAGATACAGTTTCTACATTACCTATTTTAACATTTTTTGGCAACAAAAGAGATGAATTTATTCAAGAAAAGAAGGTACTGGGAACAACCCTCCAAGTTAAGGAAAAGAGGAAGCTAAAAGCAACACTAGGAAAGCAGCAAAAAAAAAAAACAAAATAAAGACTACAAGAAGAAATTATGCAGACATGGGAAAGAAGAGAAAGCAGGTCCCAGACGCAAGAGTGTACTGTGAGGCAGCTCACAATACCTCTTTCAATCCTTCCCTTAAAAGCCTCCAAATCACCCCGCACCAAGATCAACAAATTTGTAGACCTGCTCAAAATCGTAGGCACTTAAACCCGCCATTCAATCTTAGTCTTGGTCAACCTCAAACTTCTACAGCAATCTCCTAACGAAGTTTCAGTTCAGTAACCGAAGATGCAAATAGGACCATGGACAAATATCACAGTACTGATAGGCTTAACAGGTTCAATTTGCATGACCATAAAAGGCCCAAATGCTTGAGTTTCTACGGCTGCTAGATTTTGCCAAGAAGTCGGCAAGAGGATTAGATACCCGATAAATGTGTTTGATGCCAATACAGTCAACTTCCATACACAGCGCATCAATGAGGTTTAAATCTTGAATCAACCGCCAAGGTCTATTAACTTGATTCGACGTTCATCCCACCGCTAGTGTAGAGTCACTCTCTATAAGGATATGCTTTAGCTGGTGTTGTTGACAGAAAATTAGAGCTTGAAGGATGGCTTTCACTTCAGCTTCATGAGCCCATAGCTCCCCCATGCCCATAGAGAAGATCCCTACCACTTGACGTTGAGTGTTTTTTAGAATTCCACCTACGCCGCTTCTGCCTGGGCTCCTAATGTCGAACCATCCACATTAAACTTGAGAGCACTCGTAGGAGGAGCAGTCCACTCATTCATGCGGACTCGTGGTGGCCTCACATTCGTTCTTATATCACCAAAATTGAGTAGAAAATCACTATTGGAATAAGGACAATCGTTCCAATTTGCTTTTACCCACCATGAAATCCTTGAGACGTGTAGATCCCAAATTGTTTCCATTTCAAACAGCTTATTGTTGAATATCATATCGTTGCGGGCTAACCACGCCGACCAAGATAGTGCGTAGGGAATCAATTCCCAAAGGGTAGAATCACTTTTATCATTGAGCTAGGGCCATTTCAGCAGTAAAAGACTTAGATTTTGAGGACAGCTAGAAAGATCGGGATTTATTGTATCAAATAATCCCTTTTCTTCATCTGTTTCCCACCCCACACACTGTCTTTTCATTTCCACCGTCCAAGACCATCTCTTTCTGGAACAGAACCCCATTTCATTGACAAATGCGTTTTTATTGACCGCCAAAGAGAACATCCGGGGAAAAGAGCTATGGAGTGGGGAGCAAATCACCCAAGGGTCTAACCAAAATCGAACCCTATTACCACTCCCCACTTTGTATCTTAGCTGGTTTCTAAAACTCTTAGCAATTCTAGTGTCCTCAGTCAGCGTTGTTAATATTGAAGGTATGAAAAACGGTAGAAAGGGGGGGGGGGTTTGAATAACGTTTTCAGTACAAAACTACCACCTTAAAGATTTTGACAAATCTTTTGAGAACTTAAGTGCTAAAGATAAGAGATAGAAAAGCACACAAGGATTTTATCCTGGTTCACTTGATAAATCACTCAAGCTACTCCAGTCCACCCGTTAAGGTGATTTCTTCCTTCTTAGAATGAAGGCAATCCACTAATCAGGTAAGAGTTACAACTGCACTTGAAACCTACAAGTGACTAACAATTACACTGACTTAGCTCACACTAAGATTCACTCTCTTAGTCTTCTCTAGGATCCGATCAACCTTGATCTCCTAAAGGAATCACCACTAAGATTCACTCTCTTAGTCTTCTCTAGGATCCGATCAACCTTGATCTCCTAAAGGAACTAAACAAACTGTTTATCAAAGAATTGTTTACAAGAGATTTGCTTCTAAAAAGCTAATAGTAAACACAATGAATTTCAGATGAAAGAAAGCTTAGAATATTTTGAATATCTTGCGCGTGTGTATTGCTTCTAGCTGCTTCTTTCAATCTTCAGCCTCTATATATACTCCAAGGATTAGGGTTGAGCGTTGCATGGGAAATGCTACCGTTGGAGGGCAGTTCTGGAAAATCCAGCTTCTGCTGTGGCTGAGAACGTTAGGTAGGTCGTCAGGAAGGTACACTTGCTTTTGTACTTGGATAGCGACTTGACCTTTTAACCTAGGAGACTTCTGATCAGGGGAATACTTCATATTGGAACTTGTGAAGCCGGTTGATCAGAGTCAGAGGGAAAGCACAGATCCTCTGACCATTGTATCTTCTGATTCTGAACTCAGAGGGAAGAACATGGCCTTCAGAGTTTCTTGCTTCTGGACTTCAGAGTTTCCACTATTCAGCTTCTGGATCTTCAGAGTCTTCTACACCATCAGAACATCTGAACCTTCAGTGTTTCTTGGTTATCAGAACTTCTGGATCTTCAGAGCTTCTAGCGACTGAGTCCACATCAGAGTTTGTATAGCTTCAGAACTTCTGAAGCTTTTCCACTGTTCATACTGAACACGGTGAATGCGAAAGCGTTGCTTGGGTTACCCTTTATACACAGTGCTTCTGATTTGTGTGAGATTGAGTTGAGGTCAGAGCCTGTAAATAGCACACTCAGAAGAACACGTTAGAGTACCACAATTGTTCATATCAAAAGGTTAACTTGTAATCATCAAAACATAGAGTTGTACTACTAGATCAAAACTTGATCTTACAATCTCCCCCTTTTTGATGATGACAAAACTAAGATTTTTGATGAACAATTCTTAAACATTAAATTGAATTCACTCAGAGTTTAGAGATATAGAATAAGACTTATCCTGATGTGAATAGTTTATCTTGCTCATTCTGAATTCAAGTCACTGCTTGAATCTGAGCTTAGCTCCCCCTGAATCTAATACTTGATGAAAACGTTAGTAAAGTCTAGATTCTGAGCTAAAAAATATAAGAGTTCAGAGTGAAACACTTATGACATAGATGAAAAACGAATAATCAGAGCGCATAAGTAATCAGAGTCATGGACAAGGTATCAGAGTCTTGGGTATCAGAGTCAACTTAGAATCACTTCAGAAGAAGTGAAATGTATTCCTTGTATTTGCCCAGTGACACATCTATGGTCATGAAGGTGGAACTCTTAAAATCTCCAAAAGAAAAATAAATCACACTAACACATCTTACACATCAAAAACTGGGTTTACTCCCCCTTTTTGTCATAAGCAAAAAGCTTGGGGTGTGAAAAACTTAGCTTGAAGTACAAGGTACTCCCCCTTAGAGAAGGTCTAAGTTTAAAAGAAAATGAAAACGATGTAAGAATCAGAGTTAGGCGAAAATAAATAGAAGAGTTAATGCAAGGGATGAACGTTTACCACCGGTCAAGTGAGTAAATAGAAGGGTCAGTTACCAAGAACTTAACCTCGAGAAACTGTAAGAGCATTAACTTTCAGAGAGAAAGTGAAGCCTATAAAAAGCGTTGGAGAGAAAGGTAAGCTTCACACCTCGAATAATTTTCAGAAAAAGAATGGCATCATACAACGTAGCACTAGAAGAGCTGAGGAAGAAGGCCTTTGAAGAGGACTTGTTCCTGAACATCAGGCATCCAGAGGGTGCAACTACCATCGCGGAGCTAACACGGACACTGCTGGAAGAGGACCTGCGTCCAGAGTTGGAGAGAGACCTGAAGGAATTTCTTGCCTTCGTGGAGGAGGTGCAAGAACTCAGCCGGCTTGAACTCAAGCTACTGGAAGAAAAAGAAATCTTGGAAGAGAAGCTCAGGACTTCAGAAGAGATTCTGGAGAAGGATGAGCTAAAGGTCAGACTCAACAACATCCAGCATGTACTGGAGCGTCTGGAGAAGGATAGGTCAGAGCAGCGCCAGGAGTGCAGAAGAATGAGGAGGGATCCTCCATTCTAGACTTTTTAGAGAAGTGATGTATGATGTAAACACAAAAAGATTATGAATAAAACGAGATTTTTGCAAACATATGTGACACAAATATATATAAGGATATGCATATATAATCACAAACGAATAGAATAGAATAAGTAAATAAAAAGAAACAGAATTTGAATAAAATAACGTTAAACAAAAAGAAGGAAAAAGAAGAGATCTTAAACTAAGGTTTGTCAGAGCGTCGCAGAAGTTCCATCATCATTTGCTTCATCTCAATCAGCATGGATTCATGAGTGTCAAGACGTTGTTCCATGATGTCGAGTCTGGATGAGCTTGTCTGAGTAGAGCTGGAAGGAACATTCTGAGCAGCTTGAGGGTCTTGAATGGAAGCAGAAGCAGCAGGAGTAAACACAACTGGTGCAAGTCGCTCTGCCTCAGCCTCAGCTTCAAGTCGCTCTGCCTCAAGTCTGGCTTGTTCAGCTTGAGCTGCTACTTGACGTGCAGCTTCTTCTGCCTGTTCTTTCTTTCTCTTGGCTTCTTCAATAGCTTCAAGAAGCTTATTTCTCTGTTCTAGTTCATGAAGAGCCACCCTTCTAGCAAACCTTTGCTTTGCAGCCTCAATGCTCTGACTGCCCTCTGCATGCAGGAGCTGCATCATAATCGGAACTTGAGCCACTAGCCAAGTGCTCAGATTGTTCCACTCATCAGCCACATTTTCAGCATTCTCACTAAGATCAGTCTGACCGTGCACATTGCGGAGCCTCAAAGAGGCTTCATGATAGAAAATATTGATGCACTCAGAGAGAGATGTGGGTTGAAGGTGAGTATAGGGAATTATGGAGAGGTTGGGTTCAGGAGAGGCTGGGTGATTGCTGCTATGAGCTTCAGAGGCACCTTGTGGAGAACCAATGTTAATCATGGGAGCATTGGGTTCAGAGGTTCCAAGGTGAGGGTCTGAAGTTTCAACCAGAGGGTGAGGTGATCTAACCGAGGATTGGTTAGACACTGATTGTTCGGGTTCAGGGTCTGGTTGAATGGGCTCTTGTGGGTCAGGGACAGGGTGAGCTTGTTGAACTAAGGGGTCTGCCTCTTGGATAGGATTAGCCAAGATAGGTTCATCTGGGTCAACTAGACGTTCAGGTCTAGGGCCAGGATATCTCCTAGGGCTTGGACAGGTAAGGTAATACTCTTCCAAGGCAGATACCTTTTCTTTTCTAACCTCCATGAATTTTCTAATTGATTCAGAGGTATTGGAGGGAGGAGAGTCAATAACATTGATTGGGAAGGATACAAGTGTGAAGGCTGTTGAAGAGTCTGTATCCGTGGTTCTGGCAGCAGGACGTTCTGATGCTCTAGGAGCAGAGTGATCAGACGTTCTGGGTTGTGGTTCTGTTTGGTGGGGCTCAGGTTGGTCTTGGACGATTGGTTCAGAAGATAATGGGTCGTATGGAATGGTAAGGAGAGAGGTTGGATCTTCTGACCTAGAGGTTGGGTTCTGAAGCAAATTCCAGAGTGGTGCTTCAGTAGGAGAAGGTTGAAAGAAAGAGGATCTTGGGGAATGTGGTGGAGAGGTGGTTTGTGCGGCTGGCTGGGATTCAGGAATAGGAGTGAGGGGATTTGAGGAGTGTTGGAGCAAGGCAGAAATAGGAAGTGCATCAAATAAATTCAAATCATCATCAGAAGCAAGTGCAGGCTTACTTGAATGTGCTGATGATCGAGTCACTCTGGCAGGAGGTTCAGTCCTTCTGACCACTGCAGCAGCTGGTTCCACCCGAGTAGGCTTCACCACGATTCTGACTTTCTTCTTCTTCTTCTGGGGAGGACCATCCTCACTATCATCATCATCACCATCATCAGGCTTTCTCTTCGTCTTCTTGACCGGAGGGACATCAGATTCCTCAGAAGATTCGTCCAGAACCATCTTCCTCTGAGCTTTCCTCTTGGGAGGAGAAGGAAACTCTGGAGCTGGCGGTAGTCTGCTGACGAAATCATCAAGGTCAATCTCGAATCCTTGAGCCCTGAGGTCTTCAACATAGCATCTGATGGCTTCAGGATGGTCTGCTTGTGTCCACAGAGGGTAGTCATTCAGAGGCATTCTTCTTCCTCTGATGTCAGAAGATGTGTCTTCATGAGCAGGAGCAATCTTCTTCTGGATTAAGCCCATCTTCTTCAAGGAGTTTGCAGTGAAGACATCACTGACAATTGTGCTCAAATCCTCTGTGCAACCAGCATTGATCAAATCTTGCACCAAGTTGCTTTCAATGAGAAAGTCTGAGAGAAGCCTCCCAAAAGGGATATATTTGATTGCAGACTTGATGGAGGCGGTGGTGCGAGACTTCCGGATGCATTCCTTCAAGTAGGAGAACAGGAAGTAGGGAAGGCAGATCTTCTCCTTGTCTTGAATGAAAAACAGCATCGCCTTCTGGTTGAAGTTGATGTAATCTGGGGAACTGCCCTTCGGTCTCTGATTGATGCAGTTGAGCAGGATCTTGTGCCAGATCCTGAGTTTGGGATGAAGATCCATCACCTTGTAACTCGTCTTGCCCGGTTTGAAGGTGGTGTACAGGGCCTTGTTGACTTTGTCTTTGGTGCTGGGTTTCAGCTTGGATTCCGTCAGTTGGAACCGATACCCATAAGCAGTTTCTGCTCCTAGCAGATTCACGAATGACTTCTCAGTGATGATGATCTTCCTGCCAAGAATGTGAGAGACCACTTGAGTATCATCGCAGTCTGCGTGCTTCCAGAATTCCTTTACCAGTTTCTCATACACCGGTCCTCGAAGTCGATTGAAGTAGTTTCCCCAACCTTGAGCTTGGACTTCAGGACGAAGATCAAACCCATTTGCAGCCAGGTTGTCGAGGTCGAATCTCCATTCTGCTAGGACTTGGAGTTCCTCAGGAGCAAATACGCAGTGAACGGCACAGCCCCGTTCTGCAATTGGAACAATCTGCTCTTGAGCTTGAACTTGTTCTTGTGTCGGGTTCTCAGAGCCCCTTTGACCCGTTGCCAAACCGACTACCATGTGAGGGAACTGAGGTGCATCTGCAGTAGATCTTCTGGTTTGTCTCACCATTTTGAAGAGGTTGAAGGTTTGAGGTAGAAGATGAAGTTTGAAGGATGAAGAGAAATCGAGAGAGAATTCAAGAAAGAGGCGGTTTTGAAAAGCAGATAGTGCGAGAGTGAAAACCGGAAGTGAACGAGAACGTGTGTGTATAGTGGGTTTTATCAAATAACCGTTGTTGATTCAAAAAGCACTTTAAGATCAACGGTTGAAAATTAAAGATAGATAGTAAAATACACAATCACACACAGGAGATAAGCATATCTACACGCAATCATAACAAACTGTCACACGGGCACAAGGAATTATGCACCAGAAATTCTGACACACGTGTTGTTGTCTCAGCTTCAGAGTCAGTACCAGTGGGCACACACACTCTGATTGAGTTACCTTCTGGACTAGACATCTTCTGATCAAGAAGTATCATAGTCAGAGGTTCTGATCCATCTTCACTCTGGACAAAAGTCCATGTTTAGATTTTTCAGAATAAAATTAAATCTATCTTCAGCTAAGGGCTTTGTAAAGATATCTGCCCATTGATGGTCAGTATCAACAAACTTCAGAAGAAGTACGCCCTTCTGCACATAATCTCTAATGACGTGATACTTTACCTCAATGTGCTTTGCCCTTGAATGCAAGATAGGATTCTTGCTCAACGAGATTGCAGCAGTGTTATCACAATAAATTGGGATATTGCTCTCAAGGATCTGATAATCCTCCAGCTGATGTTTCATCCAGAGCATCTGTGTGCTGCATATTGCTGCTGAGATATATTCTGCCTCTGCAGTTGATAGTGCAATGGTTGATTGCCTCTTGCTTGCCCATGAGACTAGATTGCCTCCTAGAAATTGACAATTTCCGGAAGTACTTTTTCTCTCTGTTTTATCTCCAGCATAATCAGCATCACAATAACCTGAAAGCTTATACTCTGATGTTTTCTTATACATCAAGCCAAGGTTAGTGGTGCCTTTCAGATACCTTAGGATCCTCTTAACAGCAGTTAAGTGGGTTTCCCTTGGATCTGATTGGAAACGAGCACATAAGTGAACACTAAATAATATATCTGGCCTAGATGCAGTTAAGTATAGAAGTGAACCTATCATTCCACGATAGAGCTTCTGACATACTTTACCACTTTTATCTTCTTTCTCCAAAATGCATGTAGGATGCATTGGAGTCTTGGCCACTGTAGATTCCAGCATATTGAACTTCTTCAGAAGTTCTTTAGTGTACTTGCTCTGATGGATATATGTTCCTTCTGGTGTTTGATCAACTTGTATTCCCAGAAAGTATTTTAATTCTCCCATCATACTCATCTCAAATTCAGCCTGCATCATCTCAGAAAATTCTTTGCATAGAGATTGATTAGCAGAACCAAATATAATATCATCAACATAAATTTGCACAATTAAGATATCATCTTTATAAGTCTTGCAAAAAAGAGTTGTATCTACTTTACCCCTTACAAACTCATTCTCCAGAAGGAATGAGCTAAGTCTCTCATACCATGCTCTGGGAGCTTGCTTCAGACCGTAGAGTGATTTCTTCAATTTGAACACATGGTCTGGTTTCTTTTCATCTTCAAAACCTGGGGGTTGATGAACATAGACTTCCTCTGAGATATAACCATTTAGGAAGGCACTCTTTACGTCCATATGATGTAGAACTATGTTGTGATTTACTGAGAAAGAGATCAACAGTCTGATTGCTTCCAGTCTTGCTACTGGAGCAAATGTTTCAGTGTAGTCTATTCCTTCCTGCTGGCTGTAGCCTTGAGCAACTAGCCTTGCCTTGTTTCTGACTACATCTCCTTTCTCATTTAGCTTGTTTCTGAATACCCATTTCGTTCCAATAACATGGACACTCTCAGGCTTCTTCACTAAGCTCCAAACATCGTTCTTGGAAAATTGATTCAATTCTTCTTCCATAGCCAGAATCCAATCCTTGTCCTGAAGAGCTTCATCTATGGACTTGGGTTCAATTAAGGACACCAATCCTTTCAGACTCAGCAAGGTCTCTTCAGAGGGTCTGAAGGCAGATCTGGTTCTGACTGGTTCATCTTTGTTGCCCAGAATCAATTCCTTAGGGTGAGCTGCAGTGATTCTGCTCTTCTTCAGAGTTTGTGAGTTAGAGGGACCAGCTTCTTCCTCTGGTTCATCTTCCTCTGGCTCAACTTCCTCTGGAGCTTTGCCTTTGTCAGAAACATTAATGCTTAAATCTGCAAACTTTTCAACTAGCTTTGACTGGTCAGAGTCAAGCTTATCATCAAATCTAACATGAATAGATTCTTCAATAGTCTTAGCATCAGTATTATAAAATCTAAAACCTTTAGATCTATCAGAATAACCAAGTAATAGACACTTAGAAGACTTAGCATCAAATTTATGCAATCTATCCTTAGTATTGAGAACATAACAAACACAGCCAAAAGGATGAAAATAAGAAATGTTGGGTTTTATGTTCTTCCACAATTCATAAGGAGTCTTATTCAGAATTGGTCTCACAAAGATTCTGTTCTGAATGTAACATGCTGTATTTACTGCCTCTGCCCAAAAGTGCTTAGCCATGCCAGTTTCTTGGAGCATGGTTCTAGCCATCTCCTGAAGAGTTCTGTTCTTCCTCTCAACAACACCATTTTGTTGAGGAGTTCTGGGACAAGAGAAATCATGTGCAATTCCATAGGAATCAAACAGACTCTCAAACTTATCATTCTCAAACTCTCCACCATGGTCACTTCTGACACGCACAATCCTACAAGCCTTCTCGTTTTGCACTTGAGCAATGAAGGTAGAGAACACAGCATGAGACTCATCCTTGCGGGTTAGAAACTTTACCCATGTCCAGCGGCTATAGTCATCAACGATAACCATCCCATATCTCTTGCCACCTATAGACTCAGTTTTCACTGGTCCAAAAAGGTCGATATGCAGAAGTTCCAACGGCCTTGAGGTTGAGACAACATTCTTTGCCTTGAAAGGGACTTTTGTGAATTTGCCTTTCTGACATGCTTCACAAAGAGCGTCTGAAGCGAACTTCAGATTGGGTAAGCCCCTGACAAGGTTTAGCTTGCTCAGCTGAGAAATCTTTCTCATACTGGCATGCCCTAACCGTCTATGCCATACCCACTGCTCTTCATTAACAGACAGAAGGCACTTCACATTCTGAGCCTCCAACTCAGATAATCTGATCTTATAAATGTTGTTCTTCCTCTTGCTGTTAAACAGAACAGAGCCATCGATCTGACTTACAGCCCGGCAGGACTTTTGATTGAATATAACATCATAACCCTTGTCAGCTAATTGACTTATAGACAATAAGTTATGTGTTAAGCCGTCTACCAATAAAACATTATCAATGCATGGACTACTATCTACACAAATAGTACCAGTACCAACAATTTTACCCTTTTCATTTCCTCCGAAGCCAACTTCGCCTCCAGGCTTAAGTTTCAGCTCTCGGAACATACGCTTTTCTCCCGTCATGTGACGCGAGCATCCACTGTCCAGATACCATGATTGGTATTTCAGTGGAGCTATCAAGGATATCTGCAACATAGATAATCTTGTTCTTAGGTACCCACTTTCTGGGTCCTCTTTTGTTAGTTACCCCAGAGGTTCTGATCACCTTGGGTGTCTCAACATAATATTTTAAAGGAATATTTGCATGATATTTAGTCATAGAGAAAGATCCCTTTTTAAGATGATGTTTAGCAACTTTAGCAGGTACAGGATCAGGCAATATGGTACCAGAGGGAACAAAGCATTCATACAAGGATTTAGCTTTGGACACAGAAGGCTCATTTCTAATTGGTTTAGAATAGCCAATGCCATGCATTCCATTTCTGCTTACGCCATAGATCATTGAAGCAATTAAGCTTCTATCCACGCTTTTTGCTAGGAATCTTTGAAAAGACTTTTCATACTTAGATTCATTCCTACAATCAGAGGCATCACAGGCAACAATTTCTTCTAACTTAGCAATCTGGTTCTTAAGCACAGAGTTAGAATTTACCAAAGCATGATTTTCATTTTTCAAATCAGAAATAATTTTCTCATGTTCAGAAGGAGTCTTGGAGACAGCAGATAAGTTCTTTTTCAACTTTTTATGCTTAGACAATAAAGAGTTATACTTATCCATGATATCAGACAAAGCATGTTTCAGTTCAGAGGTAGAGAAAGAAGCAAATACCTCATTTTCATCGTCTGAGTTAGGATCTCCTTCTGATTCTGAGTCAGAGTCAACAGCTTCCTTTGACTCTGATCCTTTGTCTTTGACAATGGCCATGAGTCCTTGGACTTCACCATCAGAGTCAACATCCTCTGACTCTGATTCATCAAATGTCACCATCAGACTCTTCTTCGTCTTGAAGTGCTTCTTTGGCTTCTTGTCTTTCTTCAACTTTGGACAATCACTTTTGTAGTGCCCAGATTCTTTGCACTCAAAACATGTGACTTCCTTGATTGAAGACTTCTTCTGGCCTGAGGACTCATACTTTCCTTTTGCCTTTCCAGAGCCTTTGAACTTGCTCTGCCTGTGCTTCCAGATGCGGTTGAGTCTCTTGGAGATCAGAGTCAGCTCATCTTCATCAGAGTCTTCTGATGCTTCTTCAGATTCTTCTTCTTCTGCTTGAAGAGCCTTTGACTTCTCAACCTTAGCCTTTTCAGATTTGGATTTCAAGGCTATGGACTTTTTCCTCAGATCTTGCATCTCTGAGCGCTTCAGCTCATGGCATTTCAAAATGCAGATGAGTTCTTCTAAACTCATATTCTCAACGTCTCTCTTGAGCTCTATTGAAGTCACCAAAGGCATCCAACTTTCAGGAAGACACCTGATGACCCTTATGACATGATCTTTTGTTGTGTAGCTCTTGTTGAGAGGTCGTATGCCAGCTACAAGCAATTGAAATCTGGAGAACATTTCTTCAATGGACTCATTTGGCTCCATGATGAAGGATTCATACTTTTGGATCAAAGACAATGCCTTTGATTCTTTGACTTTCTTGTTTCCTTCATGAGACATCTTCAGAGATTCAAAAATGCCTTTAGCAAACTCACGATCTGTAATCTTCTGGTACTCCTCATAGGAAATAGCACTTAGAAGAATTGCTCTTGCTTTGTGATGTTGTGAGTACAGCTTCTTTTGATCTGCAGTCATCTCTGACCTTGGGATCTTCTTGCCATCTGCATCAACTGGACGCTCATAGCCATCCACAATAATATCCCAGAGATCTGCATCGAAACCCAGAAAGAAACTTTCCAGTCTATCTTTCCAATATTCGAACCTTTGACCATCGAACATAGGAGGCTTTGCGTTGTAACCATCTCTTTGAGTTTCACTGGTGGTGGCAGCCATTGTTTTTCACACCGGCCCGGATCACTGAACACTGTTAGGTGTGGTAATCAGAACTTGCGCTCTGATACCAATTGAAGGTATGAAAAACGGTAGAAAGGGGGGGTTTGAATAACGTTTTCAGTACAAAACTACCACCTTAAAGATTTTGACAAATCTTTTGAGAACTTAAGTGCTAAAGATAAGAGATAGAAAAGCACACAAGGATTTTATCCTGGTTCACTTGATAAATCACTCAAGCTACTCCAGTCCACCCGTTAAGGTGATTTCTTCCTTCTTAGAATGAAGGCAATCCACTAATCAGGTAAGAGTTACAACTGCACTTGAAACCTACAAGTGACTAACAATTACACTGACTTAGCTCACACTAAGATTCACTCTCTTAGTCTTCTCTAGGATCCGATCAACCTTGATCTCCTAAAGGAATCACCACTAAGATTCACTCTCTTAGTCTTCTCTAGGATCCGATCAACCTTGATCTCCTAAAGGAACTAAACAAATTGTTTATCAAAGAATTGTTTACAAGAGATTTGCTTCTAAAAAGCTAATAGTAAACACAATGAATTTCAGATGAAAGAAAGCTTAGAATATTTTGAATATCTTGCGCGTGTGTATTGCTTCTAGCTGCTTCTTTCAATCTTCAGCCTCTATATATACTCCAAGGATTAGGGTTGAGCGTTGCATGGGAAATGCTACCGTTGGAGGGCAGTTCTGGAAAATCCAGCTTCTGCTGTGGCTGAGAACGTTAGGTAGGTCGTCAGGAAGGTACACTTGCTTTTGTACTTGGATAGCGACTTGACCTTTTAACCTAGGAGACTTCTGATCAGGGGAATACTTCATATTGGAACTTGTGAAGCCGGTTGATCAGAGTCAGAGGGAAAGCACAGATCCTCTGACCATTGTATCTTCTGATTCTGAACTCAGAGGGAAGAACATGGCCTTCAGAGTTTCTTGCTTCTGGACTTCAAAGTTTCCACTATTCAGCTTCTGGATCTTCAGAGTCTTCTACACCATCAGAACATCTGAACCTTCAGTGTTTCTTGGTTATCAGAACTTCTGGATCTTCAGAGCTTCTAGCGACTGAGTCCACATCAGAGTTTGTATAGCTTCAGAACTTCTGAAGCTTTTCCACTGTTCATACTGAACATGGTGAATGCGAAAGCGTTGCTTGGGTTACCCTTTATACACAGTGCTTCTGATTTGTGTGAGATTGAGTTGAGGTCAGAGCCTGTAAATAGCACACTCAGAAGAACACGTTAGAGTACCACAATTGTTCATATCAAAAGGTTAACTTGTAATCATCAAAACATAGAGTTGTACTACTAGATCAAAACTTGATCTTACAAATATGTCCTGCCACACATGTCAGCAACCACTGAATCTGTCCACCACAAGGTGCAGCAATAAACAGCGCTCATCCCAGCCATACTTGGAGCAGACCACTTTCCTTCAGAGGATATCCTTCTCGTGCCCGAATCTCCACGCCCATTTTAATAGAAGAGCTTTGTTTCTCTTGCCAAGAAAACCTAAACCAAGTCCACCAAGGTGTTGGTCTTTGCAGATTTGTTCCCACGCCAGCCAACTTATCTTCTGCTGCCCCTCATTGTTACTCCATAAGAAGGATCGCATTACCTTCTCAAATTGTCCGACCACCCCCACCGGTGCTTTCAAAATGGTCATAAAAAATATTGGAACTGCAGAAACTACCGCTTTTAACACCACTAGTCTCCCGCTTATGGATAGAAAATTTGATCTCCAACGTACCAATTTTAGTCGCATTTTGGTTCCCAAGATTGTTTCCTCCTAGGATTACCACCAAGCGGCACACCAAGATAAATAAAAGGCAGCTCTCCAAAGCCAACATCTATGGTACCAGCCATCTCATTTACTCTCATCGAGTCCACATTACATCCATACACATGAGATTTGCTAAAATTGACCTTTAGACCCGAAGCCCAAAGGAAAGCCTCAAGAGTATCATTAATTCTGCTCAATTGGGTCGAATCAGCTTCACAGAAGATTAGAGTATCATCTGCAAATTGCAGGTGATTCAGAACCAGTCCTTCCCCTATTTTGAACCCGCGACAATGATCATCCTGTAGCAGAAGACATAGCATGCACGACATAACATTTGCACATATATTGAAAAGTAGAGGAGAAAGGGGGTCTCCTAGTCTCAGTCCTTTTTCTATGACAAAAAAATATGTCGGCGACCCGTTCACAAGAACCGCTAGAGAAGCTGATGAAATGCATCCATGAATCCAAGTTGTCCATCTTCTCCCAAAACCCATTGTCTCCAGGGTACCAATCAGAAAATTCCAGTCAACGTTGTCGTATGCCTTTGCAAAATCAAAATTGAGGAGAATCCCACCAGTTTCACTTCTCTTCATTGCATCAACGACTTCATTTGCAATCATAATACAATCTGCAATTTGGCGCCCTTTTGTGAAAGCAAATTGGTTTTCAGTTAAGAGAAAAGGCATCACCATTTGTAGTCTACTAGCCAAAACTTTAGCTATAAGTTTGTATACACTCCCAATCAAGCTAATCAGGCGATAATCGAAGGCCGAAGAGGGGTGGTCAGATTTTGGGATTAGAGTAATGAAGACCGCATTCATCCCTCTCACTATCTTGCCATGTGCGTGAAAATCATGGAAATTTTGTATAACCTCAGATTTGATGATGTGCCAAAATTCCTTAAAAAAAGTGAGATTGAATCCGTCCGGGCCTGGTGCTCGATTTCCATCGCACGATTGAATTGCCTCCCAGATTTCAGGCTCTGAGAACTCCCCCTCCAACATTGACCTTATTTCATAATTCAATTTAGGCAAGTTAGGACAGCGAAGCACAACCTTGGCTCTTCCATCATGTTTAAAGAACCCATGGAAGTGAGAAAAGAGAGCTTGTTTAATAGTTGATGGATCCTCAAGCTCCTCACCATTATAATTCAAGTGATTTAGGTGGTTCTTAGCTTCCCGTACTTTACACGCTTTGTGAAAGAAGCTTGAGTTTCTATCGTCTTCCTTGAGCCAGCGGATCCTTGATTTTTGTAACCAAACACTCTCCTGAATTCTGTACTCCTTCCATAGTTGTTGAGAATGTCTAGCCTTTCCTTCCTCAAGTTCACATCCACCCCCTCTCTCTCTCCATCCGTGAAATCACACCATGTACATTATCCTCCAAGCCTTTGATTTTCTCAGATCCCCAGACTCCTCTATTCTTCTTTCACTCTCTAATTTTGACTTTGAGACCTTTCAATTTTTGCATGAGTGCGAAACAGGACCACCCTTTAACCACCGCAGAACTCCACCACTCTTCCACCATCTTTTTGAACCCATCTTCCATGAGCCAATAGTTAAAAAAACAGAATGGTTTGGGTCCAAAATCATGTGACGCCAGTGCTAAAGAGACCGGTCTGTGATCAGATAAGCTCCATTCTTCAGCAGATTGTGTCGCCCCATCGAATTGGAGAATCACGTCATCATTTACTATCCATCTGTCGATTCTACTCCATAGGCCATCGCCTCTTGTGCTGCCCCAAGTAAATTCATCATTGCCCAGTGGTAGATCAATAAGGGCATAGGTCTCAACAAAGTGTTTGAAATGTACATCACCACATGTGTTACTCCTAAGTTCGCCATATCTTTGTAATTATTTTGAACATAACATTACAGAGACTAATTGGCCTAAATCGATTAGCATGCATAGGGCTTTTAACTTTAGGGATAAGCACCAACAAAGTTCTATTTGTAAAACCTGGTGAGACAGCCATGGAGGACTTGTAAGCAAAACTCAGTGACGTCATCACCAATAATGTGCCAGAACTTTTGATAGAACAAAGTTGGGAGGCCATCCGCTCCCGGAGCCTTATTTGGGTGCATCTGGAATAAGGTCTCCTCTACCTCTTCCTTAGTGAAAGGCTAAGAAAGGATATCCAAGTGTTGAGCGGAAATCCTTCCTACCACCAGAGAGGTCTCGTAGAAGAAAAGAGAGACATAAAATAGTTAGCCAAAACTTGATAAATCTCTTTGACATCCTCAACCTTCCTGCCATCCGCATTTGTAAGTTCTTCAATGGTATTTCGCCTCCTCCCCTGAGAGGCCTTCCTATGGAAGAAACATGTGTTCCTACCCCCATGGCGAATCCATGTTGCCCGGGACCGCTGGGACCAGATGATTTCTTCCTGTTCTAGTAAAGTGTCCAACTCGGCTTCAATCGTTGTTGTTTCACTAAGCACCTCTTCGGTTTGCACTCTTCTTTGTAAGGCTTGGAGTTTAAGACATAAGTCCACCATTTTCCCTGAGATATCCCCAAAGGCTTCTGAAATTCTGGCACACGTAAGGACAGATGTTTTACATGATGTCTATGACATCTTGTATAACATATTACAATCAGAAAACAACGTTGACAAAATGTAAAAATAACAGCAACAGAACACACAGGATTGTTAACCCAGTTAGGTGCAAAATCACCTACGTCTGGAGGGCTTCAGCCCGAGAAAGATAATCCACTATATCAGATAATCAAGTACACAAGGACTTAGATGAATATCCCCTTTCCCTATTTCTATAGCGTCTTATTACTTAGTCCTCCTTCTAAGTATGAGAGCACCTCTCACTTTCTCACACAACCACTGCCCCAGTGATTGATCCCTTACAAACAGGTAAAGACAGATCACACGATCAAACAATCACACAAACTACTCTCAGCCAACAAGATTCAATGAAAGCTGCTAAGAGAGTTACACAAGAACATAGTATGAACTCACAAGAAAACCCTAATATCTTCTCTGCTGAAAAACTCGTAACCTATCAGTTAGGTTTTGGTCTTTACTTATAGTAGTTCCTCAGGCCTTGTCTTCAATGGGCTTGAGCAACAAAGAGTCCATAACACAAACAGGAAGTCTATCTTTTTAAACCAGCAACAAATATCTTATTACTAACATTTGACAAAAAGATAAACCTCCACAAACAACCGTTAGATCAAATCTGATGGAGTTGATTTGATCACACTTAATAAAAACATTAAGCAGCGCGCAGAAGCCTTATAACAAACCCTAGCATGTTAAAACACTTGATCAATCCAATGCTTCAGAGATACAACACTTAATCTCACACAGCAGGCCCACAGGGACATTTGTGTCATCCATGATGTTACAACATTGTGTCCCACATCTTGCCACATAAACACTTAGCTAAAATTTAGACAATCCAAGACAAAGGAACAACAACTTCCTTCCCCCAAGATTGCAAATTATCTCCCATTGTAGCTAGCCGAGAGATGCAATCACCCCTTCCTCTAGTCCATGCTTCGGCCCCCACCTCCGAGCATTCAACCCCTGTTTGTAACCACACCTCTTCAAATCAGAATAATTTCTCACGACTTGACTGTTCCTATCGGCGACGAGACCCACACACCAAACGGATAGGGTTATGATCAGACTTATACCGTGGGAGGGGAGAGACATGAGACACAGGCCATAATTCTAGCCATTTATCATTCACCAGCGCATAGTCAAGCCTTTCCTCCACTGTGTGTGGATCCTTTCTCTTGTTGGACCAAGTGAAACGGTGCCCCGAGTAGCGCACCTCCTGAAAACCACAATAAGCTAGAGCCTAAGCACTCTCTTGCAGGCGCCCTATATCCACGGGGCCCCCACCCAATTTATCATAAGGGCTTAAAACCGCATTGAAATTACCAATACAAAACCAAGGGGCAAGGTCATTAGGTTTATATTTTTTAACCATCTCCCATGTACGCCACTTGTTGTTGTCATCTGGCCAACCGTAAACAGCAAGCATTTGGGCCACCATTCCATTTTTTGAGTTCTTCAAAGTGCATAGAATATGATTCAGCAATGCACTAGCAATGTCAACATCAATCCCTTCTCTCCAAAACATACATACACCACCCGCTCTAGAACGTCCGGAACCTGAACAGCTAACTGGGAACAGGTTACCAAGACCACCCATTCCCCTCATGACAACCATCTCATGAGAGAAACGTCGCGTCTCCATAATGAAGACCACATCAGGAACTTCCACATAAATGAGCCTTCGCAAGGCTCGAACTGCACGCGGGTTCCCAAGCCCAAGGCAGTTCCAAGATATAATTTTAATTGAGGAGGGCGAGCCTGCGTAGCAGACTCTGCCAACCCAAATCCATCTATGTTGTTGACTTTTTTTGAAAGGGGGAGAAACCCCCGAGCTTCCCATCGTGTGGTACATGGAGGATGCACCACCCCTCTTCCTGCTTGTAAGTCCATGATATGTACCTGCATGGAGAGAAAAATCCTGGTCCCTGTCCAAAGAAGGAACAAAAACATCAGCAGTAACAGTCGTAGCCCTACTCTTACCTCTGTCATCACCCAGTTCAGGAACTGGATTCTGTTGAGCTCCCAGTGTCGTCGACATGCTACTCTCGGCCTCCAGCTTCTACAGCTCGGCATCCACATCTAATCCATCATCGCTGTTCTCATGGACAAGAACATCATCAAGGATGTGTTCCTTCACAAGCGTCGTGGGGACTAGTTTCTTTGGCATGGGCCTCGATGAACTGCCCTCATCGTCACCTCTCTAGTGCCAGTGATCCTGTTTGGTATTTCCACATTGAGGGTCATCGTTCCTGTCCCTCTGCCTACTGAAGTTGTGAGAATGCTCTCTCACCTTCATCCACTGGCCATAGGGGAGTTAATTGCGTGTTTCATTCGCCTCGGGTGCATGGTCACAGTTTTGAATAATGTGATCCATGAGGTCGCACCTGAAGCATAGGTTCCCTACTTTTTCATATTTGAAAAGCACCTGGAACGGTTGTTGATGACCCGGGTTTATATGATGTTTTTATGGTTTTTCCATGTAGGTTTTGAGTCTTTTTCTTGTGTCTCATGTAGTGTTTCATGCATTCTCATGCATTTTTATCTTTTCTTGAGTCTTTATTTTTTTTTGGTAATTTTGTAGTTTTATAGGGAGTTTTCTTGCATTTTAAGTTAAGTTTAGGACTTGCATGATTTTCTTTTGTTTTATGAAGGACCTCTTGTGCTAATGAGCTCTTGGAGCTTCTAGAATCTTCCTTGACTTGTTGGTTAGGTTTGGAGAGTAGAAACTGAAGGAGAAAGAAGGCCAAGAAGCATGGAATTGATGGAGAACTTAAAGAGGATTGAAAAGAGGAGTTTCAGAAGCCAAAAAGTCCTTTTCAGGCAAGCTTAAGCGCCTAGGCGCTGGGAATGGGCGCCTAGGCGCCAATTAGGTCCAGAGGCATGTTTTTCAACATGCAATTGGCGCTCAGGCGCTCTGAATTGGCGCCTGAGCGCCCAGAACAGCCCAGCCTCGTTAATTTTGCCTATAAATAGGATTTTAGTCATTTTCTTTTGCAATCTTTTGATACTTTGTAAAATTCAGAGGTAGAGGATCATCTAGGAGAGTGAGAGAGGGCTTCCAAGCTTGTGTTCAAGGTTTTTAGCCAAGCATGGCTCTTGCTTGGCTAATCTCTCTTCTTTTACTTTGGATTTCTTGTAAGACTTTTCCTTTTAAGTTATAATCTTAAGTTCTTTCCCACATGTTCTTCTTCTTTCCTTGAATCCCATATCCATGCTTTATGTTTCAAGTTAGAACATGTGCTAGCTTTATGCTTTTCTATAATAGAACGGAAGTTTGTTATAGATTAGGGACTTGTTATGGGATTACCTCTTCTATACTTGCTACTAGGAATAGAGGAAGGGTTGGGGTTTGTTGGCCTGAACTTTATAATCTTTATGCTTCAAACAAATGTTTAAGTACACAAGGAATTGGGCTTATCTTTTGGTTTGAAAGAATTATCTATGCGAGGCATCGATAGGTAGTTGCTTAGGTTATAACATCAAGGAGAGATTCATGAGGACATGTGCTTAGAATGATGTGCTTGAATTGATTAGTTGAGCAAGAACCCAAAGTAAATCACTCTTTCTTTTCATTCTCTGTTTCATTTCTGAATTTATATTTCCTTTTTCCTTATTACTACTTCGTCATATGTTTGCCTCAATAAAACAAACCTTCAAACTCAAAGCTTGAACCGAATCTATTCACTCACAATCCCTGTGGTTCGATATTTAAAACCGGGTGGATTCCGTACACTTGCGGATTTACCAACAGTTGTCCTCCATCCGTCATGAGCATCTGTCCTCTAGGCAGTGGTACTGTGATGTCCACCCAAACTTTGATTCGAAAGCAATCTCCAAAGCGACTTGAATCTGTCCGACCCCATCCCATGTAGCCCGCAAACGCTGCTCCTAGGGTTCTAGCAATTTTTTCTTTCCTCAACGTTCCAGGCCATGAATCTGAACCCAGTAGGGTACCTTCACCAATGGAACCTGAGAAGGTATGCCGTTTGGCCGAAAGACCTCGAGCAACACGTTTTGTCTTTCGAAGATCCATGGACCTCCCCTTACGGCAAAGTTACGCTCCCTGGTATTAGCAAAACAAAACACAAACATATTTTGTGATACCTCCCGAACATCAACGTGATTGGTTTCACCCCACAACCTCTTCATCACACTCTTGAAGACCCTGAATGTATAGCCAACCGGGTCTCGTGTGAGGAGCTTCCCCACAGCCCACACATCAGATGCTAGATCTCGGTCTACCTCCACAACACCAATGTGCAACACCTTACATTCATCCCCACTAAGCTTGATTTGCAAATCCTTGTTCATCTTGCACGGGATAAGACTGATCAGTGTTGTGCTTGAATGGCCACAAAAAGAAAGATCACGCGAGGGCTATAGTTAGAAAGCCATAGCCAAGGTCGCCTACTAAAGATACGTGAGTCAAACAAACGATGCACAGCACAGAAAGAGAGGAGCGCTTAAAGTGCCCTAGCTTTTGGTCAACGAAAAAGAAAACCCGACGGCGGCTGTCAAGATTTGACGGCGGCGCCCAAACCCCAATATGTTGCCCTAGCAGAAAACATTAGGTCAAGTAACATATTTAAATATGTATTTACCACTAAGGCAACACAAATTTCATTGCTTTTTGTACATCAAATTTATATTATATAGTTCGCAATAATTAATGTGAATTTCCACCTCGATTCACTCAATTCGTATAAAAACATGTGATGTCTGCAATTCGCCAAAAACCCCGTCAATTCTGTCTCCCCCAAGCCACATCATCATCTCATGTGGCCAAAACAACCTCATTTCTCTAATTTTTCTTTTTTATACCTCATTTTGCTAATTTTTGTTTTTTTCACATTATTCAAAATTAAAACCTTATAGGAATGCAGTGCAGACAATAGAATTGACTTAGAGGACAGCGGAAAATGTACATACGTATTTTATCCTGATTTGCCCAAAGTCAGAGGGCTAC
Organism: Lotus japonicus; assembly: GCF_012489685.1. Lineage (NCBI taxonomy): Eukaryota > Viridiplantae > Streptophyta > Magnoliopsida > Fabales > Fabaceae > Lotus > Lotus japonicus. Next base: position 17,202,605 of record NC_080043.1, on the reverse strand, counting down.
GTCCAATGCTTGGTATCCACCAAGCTTTTCACTATCATTCAATTATTAAGGACATCTCTTTCCTAGTATTTTTAGGACTTCTCCTAACCAAGTATTTTTTTTTCCATGCCTCTCCAAGCACTCATAAGTCACAAGTATTCTTTCACCATGCCTCTTAAGACACCCACAAGTATTCTTTCTCATGGATCTTCAGGCACGCACAAGTATTACTTTACCATGCCTCTTCACGCACTCTCAAGTATTCTTAGGACTTCTCCTCACATGTATTATTGTACAAACCTCGTCAGGCTTCCGAAGAGTTATATTTGGGTTACATAAGCTGCGGTTCATACATACTAAAAGGAAGCTACAGATCTTCTACAAACTCATCCATCTCTAATAGTTGTATAGGATAAAGCTGATAGATTCAAGGTGCTCCCAATTTTGAAATACATGACTTGATCAAAGTCTCATCTTTTTCACTCTTACTTTATCTCTGAGGTCTTCGAGTACATATTCATTTTTACCTTGTTAAGAGCTGCTCCATCACTCTACTTGTTGTTTCTTGACGATCATTTCAAGCTCAAGTAGACTTATGACTCGTGCACTATATCATTATTTATATGAACTCCTCCTCAGCTTGTGCATCAAGTTTCTCTTCATAGTGTTAGTTCCCTCTCTCATATCCTTTGTGCTCTATCTCATTCTCATTACAAATACCCTCTGTCTCTCTCGATTCCTCGCGTGTTTTTTTTTTCTCACTCACTCTCTTTCATTTTCTCTCGATTTCTTATCTTCTATTAATTTATATTCAGTCTTCAGCATATGATCGTTACAAATCTTGTATGTTTTTGGGTAACTTGCAAATGGTCTTCTTGTAGAAGTTAGAGAGAGTAGATGTAGAAAAGAGTCGTTCTAAGCACAAAAACTATATGATCAAATGATTTGACTTGTTTCAGAGAGATAAAGAATCAATGAGTAATATGTGAGATTTCAACATATCTTCATCTCCATGAGATCTGTGAATTGTAATTTTATCAATTCTTTTAATCCATGCTAGAATAGTACTATGTATGTTGTACTTTGAAAGCTTCTTGACCGTTGATGCAGCTGTCAGATATGACTCTTCAGTATTATAAGGATTTTACATCTTTGTACTCTTCGTTTCATAGTTGTACCCTTGTCAAACTTAGGCAGTTCACGTGTGGACAAATTTAGCTCTTTGTTTTACTTTCTTCAGCGGACGATTTGCCTTCCTTTCACTTGCTCATTCTTCATAACTATATATCATTTTGTAATAGGAGTTCTGGTAAGATGATTGAGTACTTGGTCAGTGTAGTTGGCAAACAACGAAACTCTGGACGATCCAAGCTATGGACAGTGTCTTATAGGATATTAGAGGTCAAACCATGCTTATGCGGACGATACCAGGAGATGATGATAATGCTTGATAAAGATAGTCTCTTGGTTTTATGCACTTCAGCTAACTTTTCTTCAGGGTTTCATACTTCTTGCTTTGTGTTAGCCTTTCTCATTCTTCATGTTGATCTTCAGTAGTTACTTTGTTATTTTGTCATCATTAAAACATTTCTTCTCCTTATTGTGAGAATTTTTTTACCTTACATCATCCTCTTTTAAAGATCAAATAACTACCATTATGGAAAAAGTAAAGAGGAATAGAAAAAAAGGGATGTACCTGAAGAGGAAGGTTCCCAAAATTGACGAGTGAAAACAATGGTGGGGGAGAAAGAACAAGTTTCCAAGGACTCTGACTTAGGAAGAAATCGAAGTTTGAAAAGGTAGACGTAAACAAAGAGTGACAAGTTACCAACGGTTTAGTTGCAAAGCACGGAGAACGGAAAAGAGGTATCAAGAAAATGCCGAACAGGTTGACAACTTTTAGAAAAATGACAAGTACTAGCAGTGCTTTAAGGATGATCAACCGTAGCAACCATCCAACGAGATAAACAACATCCACAAAGCAGGTGATATAGACTTTAACCTACGAAGCTTGACGCGTCAAAATTGACACACCAAGCTAGGAGGCTCCTGTTCTTGCTAGTTATAAAAATAACATCTGAGACAACAGAATGAATTTTCACATAAGCAAGTTCCATAAGGCGGACTACATGTCTTAGCTAGGGAAGGAACATTCGTCCTAGTTAGTGTTCGAGCGGCAGCCCTATGGTCAAGATCTAGCAAGCAAAGAAAGGTGCTCTAGAGCCCATCATGCGCTCGAAGACACCTTTATAAGGACTTCTCTTTGACCTTCAAACGTACCGACAACGTACTTTGAGCGCCTTTAAATCCATATGTAGTCGTTTATTTTCTTAACTCCCTCATCATTCTTACAACCTCCGAGTTCTTTTAAAACTCATGTATTCTCTCACTAACTTAAACGTATGAGTGTTTTCTGCAGGTACCCCACATTCTGGTACAGCAACTCCGTGCATTCTTGGCCACTCCAGGTCTTAAGTGGAAACATTCTTTCTCAACCAAATATGGGCGACTGATATAATTATTTACGGACAAACTCAATCGTAATTGACCTCCAAACATTAACTCTATAATTAATATTAAATCTTGGAGTAGCCTTTAAGATTATTATTGAATTTGATTCCCAGCTTACCATTGATCTTCTTAATAAGGTTTGTTCTGATATTAATCCAATTGCTAGCCTGGTTCGTGAGATTGTTCAGTTGATCAACCAGAACAACTAGATTCATTGGAACCATGTTTTCTGGGAAGCTAACTCGGTTGCAGATTCTTGCTCAGAATGGTTTCTCTCATTTGGAGCCAATGAGGATCTTTGAGACTTTGCCTTCCTTTTGTAGTATTCCTTTTATGCTTGATAGTTTTAATACTGTGTAATGAAGGAGTTAGGTCCTTTCTTTTGGGCTTTTAGCCCCGCATGAAATAAAATAAAAAGGTAAATTTTGTGGTACCCATAAAATATTTTGGGTATGGTACCCGCGTTGAGTAATTTAATAGATGATTATTATATTTTTGTAGGTAAATTTTACATTTTTGCATTTCATTTTACTATTCAATTAATTTCATCTCATGAATTTTGTTTTTTAATGAAAAATTGTTTAGTTATAGAGATGAACGATGATGGTTGAGATGCGCGCAAAATGACCATGATTGACGGATGAACAAAGCCTAAAAAAACACAACCTACAAATCGCATGTCTCTAAGAATGAAACGTTGGATCACTACGATAAAATAACAACAAAAATATAACTTGTACATACTTCTTTATTATTAAATTATCTCATTTTAAGTACCATACTTTAATTTGAGTTAAGACACCATAACAAACACCAAAAAAAATTAGTGAATTGTTATTCATACCCCCCCATAGCTATTTAGACCCCTCAAAAAGTGCAAAAATATTAAACTACCCTTAATGAAAAAAAATTCTCACCCCACTCCTTACATTCTCTCTCCTCTCTCCTTACCTCTTTCCTATTTCTTCCACCCACCACCACCACCACCCACCATCTCCGCCACCACCACCGCTGCCACCACCACCACCACCGGCGCCGCCACCACCACCACAAACTCCATCTTATGTCATTTTTTAAAATTTCAAACATTATGAAGTTGATTCTGTCGTTTTAAATTTTTTCTGCAATTAAACGCACTTTAAAAGTGTCTGACTCACGCACTTTAGAAGGGCGTGACAAACCCCCTTAAAAGTGCATGCACTTTAAAAGTGTGTTTGTCATGCACTTCTAAAGTGCGTGAGTCAGGCACTTTTAGAGTGCGTTTAATTGCAGAAAAAATTTAAAACGACATAATCAACTCCCTAAAGTTTGAAATTGTAAAAAATGACATAAGATGAAGGTTATGGTGGTGGTGGTGGTGACGGCGACGGTGGTGGCGGCGGTGGAGGTGGTAGGTGGTGGTGGTGGTGGGGGCGGAGGTGGTGGGTGGTGGTGGTTGGTGAAAGAAAGAAGAAAGAGGTACGGAGAGAGGAGAGAGAATGTGAAGAATGTGGTTATAATTTTTTTATATTTTTTTTCATTAAGGGTAGTTTAGTATTTTTGCACTTTTTGAGGAGTCTAAATAGCTGTTGGGGGATCTGAATAACAATTCCCAAAAAATTAATATTAAATCCAATCAATACCAAAAAAAAGTCAGCTCGATAACTTAAATCAACCATATCAGTTTCGATACTTAGGCTATGTTTGACATGTTTAGCTGATAAGATAGCTGAAAGCTGAAAAGCTAGCTGAAAGCTTATAAGCTAGCTGATAGCTGAAAACTGATAAGCTAGCTGAAAGCTGATAGCTGAAAGTTGAAAAACTACATGATTAAAACAAAAGTATTTGGAAAAACTAGTTGTTAAACAAGCTGAAATTGTAAAATGACATAAAAGGACATACTTGTATAATTATTTTTATATTTAACATTACTTTATTTTCACATTAATATCTATATGATGTTAATTTTAAAATTAATATCACTTTAAATATTTTTATTAACTCAAGTTATTTATTATCTTAATTTAATATTTTTAATACTTGTGGTGCGCAGCGGTGTGACGGGAACTGCATACGTAAGTGTGATGAAAAATAGGTTTAGTGTTTTTATAAATATATAAGGGTAATGGTAGAATTTTAATAAATTAATAAGGATAAAAGTGAGAATAAATTAATAAGCTATAAGCTACCTGAGATAGCTTATAGCTTAAAGCTCTAAGCTACTGAAATAAGCTCCTTCACCAAACACTTTTAAAGAGCTTTTAAGCTAGTCAAATAAGCTATAAGTTAGCTGAAATGACATGTCAAACATAGCCTTAAAATCTAGCATGTTAAAGACAACTTCCATTTAGAAACCACAATCTTTCGATAATCTTTTTGGTCAAATTTTACACTAACAGATACCAAAAGCCATTTCAATAATTATTAAAACCTCGATTTTACTTGTCTCCTGAACATGTCGAGAAATGATTCTTTTGATAAATATTAAATTACTTAGATCTCTTAGTACAAGTGATTAGAAGTTTTGTTAACCTTAAATAACCTTACCCCATATTTTATCCTTTAAAATGGATTCACGTCCCTGCTGGTTCATTAGTTCTAAACAACTCCTCGACCGAAAGAAACAAAAATAATATATTATACTCCGGCCGGTGTCTGTGTAACTAATTTAGTTACATTAATGTCCTAAATTACTATTCATTTCTCGACATTTATAATTCCATTCAAGCCACTTGCAGGAAAATTATATTGCAAAATGTTTGGGAGATTAACAGTGAAAAATAAGAGAAATAAATATTAGATGTGATATATAATGTGTTATAATAATTAATAAATTGAAAATAGAAAAAATTTTATTTTTGTGTGAATTTTTAACACGGATTTTTTTAAATAAAATATAAAATATAATTATGGAAGTTTCAAACCACAAAAGTTGAGTGTCACTTGAATGTTGAATCATTAGAACTTCAACTAGCACTTCCTTAACCTAAAAGAAAAAGTAAGAGGTGGAAAAAACAATTTTTATTTTGACACCTACTAATGTTCTCTGACATTCAAGGGAAATTCTGTACTTTTTTTTTTTTAAAAAGTGAATCTTATTTATAATGGTCATCCTAGCAGTTCTCGCATATAATCATTAACCACATACATTTTAGTGGCAGCAGTCTGCAACCGCAACTAAACGTGAAAAGTAAGAAAAAAAAAGGTTTAATTGAATTTTTGGTCCCCCAACTATTGCCTTCCTGCGAAAATCGTCCCCAAACTTCAAAATTAGCAAAAAACGTCCTCCAACTATACACGTCGTTGCACTTTTGGTCTGCCGTTAGCATTCCGTGAGAAAACTAACGTTTTCTACGTTTTCTGGATAAAAAAATAATAAAATAATAAAAAACTTCATCATCTTCATACCTTCAAACCCAGAGAATTCCAGAAAAGACAAAAATCAAATCCAGATTCAAGAATCTCATTACAAACTAACAATTAAACAAGTATAAATTTTGAGGCATTGAATTTAATCCCCCTCTATAACCATGAATTTTTTAGATTTGCAGGGATTGAACTATGGCGCATTCATTCGATCTTTCTCTAATCCCCCTATACTATTTTATCAACACCACCGCACCCCCCAACCAGCATCAACACAAAAAAACCCTAGCCACCACCGCACCAAAGCTTCACAAAAACCCAGATGCAAAGCTGTTGAAACCTAACCCCTCAATTGGAAAAAAACTCCAACTTTTTTTTTAAACACTTTGATATATACACTAACTCTTTCATCCCAGAGAAAAGAAGAATAAACAAATGATATATTAGAAATAAATAACAATCTCCAATCTTCCAGGAAAAACTTCTTCGTTGATGTTCCTGAATTCTTCAAGAGAAAATCTCTCCTTCTTCTATACCATTCAGAACCTCGTCATCATCTCCAACTTTCTAAACTCTGAAATCTTAAAACACCCTCACATCTTCCATCTTCCTTCTTCTCCCTTTATTTTTCTTCTTCTTTTCAAATTAAATTTCCCAGGTCCAAAGACTCCAACTTTCCCAGATCCAAAGACTTTCAACTTCATACCTGAAATCACAACCAACAAGATCTCACCCCACCAGCGCAACGCCGTCCCCCACCTCCTCGGCGAAGTCGACCCATCCATTGATCTGAACCTATACTGCTTCGATCTGCGACGGAGCATGTATATCTGCAAGCAACAACTTGTACATCTTCAAATTCGCCTCTTCCTGTTTCCAAATCCTCGTCTTCAGTCTCTGTTTCGTCATCATACTGTTCCAATTCGCCATCGACCCCGTCTTCTTCTTTTTCTGCGAACTTCTGGCAACAACAGCAAGGGAGGTGGGTGAGGAAAGGTGAGGGAGCAAGAAGAGGATGTGGTGTAGAAGAGAGACGGGAAGAGGGATTTTTGTAGGCATGCTTATAAAAATGAAACAAGATGGTTCCCAAAGTTTCATCAACTTCCAGCAAGGGATGGATTTAATATGAATTTTTTCTTGGGACGAAACCGAGAAAATCGGTAAAAATAGGAAAAGGTACCTTGAGGTTGAATTTTGGTCTGGATTTTTTTCTGTACATCAAGGATCATATCTCTAACATTCCCACAAAGTTTCATTACATATGCACACGGGGATTTTTTTATATGATTTTCCGACCGAAACGGGGGAAATCGGTAAAAATAGAAAACGGTACCTAGAGGTCGAATTTTGTTCTGGAATTTTTGGTGTACCTCAAGGAGCATATTTCCAACATTCCCACCAAATTTCATTGAATATGCACACGGGGATTTTGTTTTGCCACGTTTTTACCGAATCCGGTAACATGTTGGGCACCATGGCATGGCATTGACAAACCAACTTTTCATTGAGACTTGAGCTTTGCCCCTGGAAATTTGTTTTCCATGCATATTAGCCTAGGTTTCACGAGGGTGATTCATTCTTGGTGCATGAATTCTCAATGTTTCGCATGGTTTCACGTGGAATCATGGTATTTCCAAGCTTTTCACGTGGAATCCTGAGATTTCCAATCTTTTCACGTGGAACTTGGCCAATTTCACGTGGAATGTTGAGATTTCCTTCCTTTCCACGTGAAACCTGGGCTATTTCACGTGGAAACTTGAGTTTTCCACGTGAAACCTTGGAATTTCACGTGGAATCCTGAGATTTCCTAGCTTTCCACGTGAAACCTTGGAATTTCACGTGGAATCCTGGGAACATGGATTTGTAGATTTTTTTTATAAAAAAAAATTATGGGTTTTGTTTTATGAAGATGAAGATTATGTGTTTTATCAGATTTAATGATGAAGAAGTTTGAAAAAGATGAAGAACCAATCAATACTTGGGTTTTTGAATTTTGAATTTTATTTTCCAGCAATCTGTTAAGTTTTGGACGGAAGTTGGACGGAAAACCAAAAGTGCAACGACATGTATAGTTGGAGGACGTTTTTTGCTAATTTTGAAGTTTGGGGACGATTTTCGCAGGAAGGCAATAATTGGGGGACCAAAAGTGCAATTAAGCAAAAAAAAATGTAAAGAAAATTGCTCGATCAAAATTGTTTTTTGGTCAAATAAATGCACAACTTTATGACGATTTCTATAGCAGTTAAGAGCCGCACGAAATTTTTTGTTCATTTTTTCTATACTTTGTAATTGTGATAGTTTTATACGGTGACAATCTCTATATGTCAATTGGTGGTCGAGCCCGTGCTGTGGTCTAAAAAATCATTTCTTTATTACTCTCTCTATTCCTAAATACCTGATATTAATTTTGACTGAATTTGTTTCTAATTATCTGTCACTTTACAAAGTTCAAGAGAACATTAATTATACTTTATCAATTGTACCCTTCATTCATTGGTGGTAGGAAAATTGAAAAGTTAGAATTTATAAGAAACAATAACATTAATTGTTATTTCTTAATACTTGTGCAAGTGTGCAACAACCTTAAAGTATCAGTTATATATGAACATAGGGAGTATATAAATTCTACCATTTTAAAAGTACTTATTATTATTTAATAATCTCAAATTAAACAAATATTCTTCCATAGTAACTAAAAAAATCTATAAATAGAATCACTTGAACTTGCTGCTATCCATTGATTCATTCCATTATTTCTCCCTTGTACTTTCTATCCTAGCTAGAATTAATTCTTCCATCTGCATTTCCTCAAACATGCATGCTTTAGCATTCTTCTTTGCAGCCTCATGCTCACTACTCGCTACTCTACCCTTCACCGAACCAAGTAAAACCCCAAGTAGCTTCACCATTGATCTCATTCACCATGATTCACCACTCTCACCCTTCTACAACTCTTCCATGACCCGTTCCCAGCTCATTAGAAACGCCGCCATGCGCTCAATTTCTCGCGCAAATCAATTATCCCTCTCCCTCTCCCACTCTTTGAACCAATTAAAAGAATCCTCACCTGAACCAATCATAATCCCAAACAATGGTAATTACCTCATGAGGATATACATTGGCACCCCCTCTGTGGAAAGACTTGCTATTGCAGACACAGGGAGTGACCTCACATGGGTGCAGTGTTCCCCTTGTGACAACACCAAATGCTTCGCTCAAAACACCCCTCTTTATGATCCATTAAATTCTTCAACGTTCACATTGTTGCCATGCGATTCACAACCTTGCACACAACTTCCATATTCTCAATATGTTTGTAGTGACTATGGAGATTGCATATACGCATACACTTACGGTGATAATTCATATAGCTATGGAGGGTTGAGTTCTGATTCCATACGTTTTGATGCTACTGCAGCTACACCTACAATTCCAAAATTTGTTTTTGGATGTGGGTTTCAGAACAAATTCACTGCAGATAAATCAGGGAAAACCACAGGAATTGTGGGCCTTGGGGCAGGACCATTATCACTAGTTTCGCAACTAGGCGATGAAATTGGTCACAAATTCTCCTATTGCCTTCTTCCTTTCTCTTCGAATTCAAATAGCAAATTGAAATTCGGGGAAGCTGCAATAGTACAAGGAAACGGCGTCGTTTCCACTCCCCTCATAATCAAACCTGATTTACCTTTCTACTACCTCAATCTTGAAGGCATCACTGTAGGTGCAAAGACGGTGAAGACAGGACAAACTGATGGTAACATAATCATTGATTCAGGATCGACATTGACATACCTTGAAGAGAGTTTTTACAATGAGTTTGTGAGTTTGGTGAAGGAAACTGTTGCTGTTGAGGAAGACCAATATATTCCTTACCCGTTTGATTTTTGTTTTACCTACAAGGAGGGGATGAGTACACCTCCTGATGTTGTGTTTCATTTCACGGGTGGTGATGTTGTTTTGAAGCCTATGAACACTCTTGTCTTGATTGAGGACAACCTTATTTGCTCCACGGTGGTGCCTAGCCATTTCGATGGAATCGCCATCTTTGGGAATTTGGGGCAGATAGATTTTCATGTGGGGTATGATATTCAAGGGGGGAAAGTGTCTTTTGCTCCTACTGATTGTAGCTTGAACTAGCATGTATGGGGTAGACTAATAAGGATTTTAATCCAAACATCCAACATGCATTCAGAGTAAGAAATGAAGAGAGGAAGTAGTTGCTCTAATATATGTAAGAATAGTGGATTATCTTTCTCATGTGAAAATCCTTCAGACATAAGTGATATTGCACCGAACTGGGTTGACAATCTGTTGTGTGATTCTTATTGTTTTTTTTGCTTAACATATCAAACTGAATTTACTGTAAGTAATATGTTATACAAGATGTCCTAAACATCGAGTAGAACTGTCCTACGTGTGCCAGAATTTTAGTATTCATTTATGTGTTTCCCTAACAAAAAAAAAAATTATGTCATTTTAAAACCACCAATGTAATTGATAATTTTTATTCCCATACTTTTTTTTTATTAACATAGCACAATTTTATTGACAGAAGAGAAAATGAGATCTTCATCATCCATGAGATCTGCGAATTGTACTTTTATCAATTCTTTTAATCCATGCGTGAATAGTACTATGTATGTTGTGCTTTGAAAGCTTCTTAACCATTGATACAGCTGTCAGATATGACTCTTCAGCCATATGAGGATTTGATATTTTTGTACTCTTCGTTTCATAGTTGTATCCTTGTCAGACTTAGGCAATTCACGGGACGATTTTCCGTTCTTTCACTTGCTCATTCTTTATAACTATATATCACTTTGTAATAGGAGTTCTGGTAAGATGATTGAGTCCTTGGTCAGTGTAGTTGGCAGACAATGAAGCTCTGGACGATCCAAGCTATGGACAGTGTCTTCTAGGATGTTAGAGGTCAGACCATGCTTATGCGGATGATACCAGGAGATGATGATAATGCTTGATAGAGATAGTCTCTTGGTTTTATATACTTCAGCTAATTTTTCTTCGGGGTTTCATACTCCTTGCTTTGCATTAGCCTATCTCATTCTTCATATTGATCTTCAGTAGTTACTTTGTTATTTTGTCATCATTAAAACATTTCTTCTCCTTATTGTGATAATCTTTTTACCTTACATCATCCTCTTTTAAAGATCAAATAACTACCATTATGGAAAAAGTAAAGAGGAATAGAAAAAATGAGATATACCTGAAGAGGAAAGTTCCCAAAATTGATGAGTGAAAACAACGGTGGAGAAAGAACAAGTTTCCAAGGACTTGACCTTAGGAAGAAATCGAAGGTTTTTTTTTTTTCGAACAGCAAAATGAATGAATAAATAGAATGTAGCATTGAGGGATGCTACAAACACATATACACAAAAAAGTATCTGAACAAATAAAGGACAGAAGAAAAAAGAAAAAATACACAAAGAAAAAAGCTACAATGTCCAACAAGGAATCACGCTGTACTTGATTTAATTCAGCAAAGCATAAAAGTGGCCCTCCCTGAAATCAGTAGCTTGATGTCGTGCCAATCACAAACTTGAAGAAGCAGAACAATTTGTGAATTAACTTCTAGTGGTCTGCAGACGAAGAAATCGAAGGTTGAAAGGGTAGATGTAAACAAAGAGTGACAAGTTTCCAACGCTTCAGTTGCAAAGCATGGTGAACGGAAAAGAGGTATCAAGAAAATGCCGAACAGGTTGACAACTTTCAAAAAAATGAAAAGTACAAGCATTGCTTTAAGGATGATCAATCGTAGCAACCATCCAACGAGACAAACAACATCCATAAAGCATGTGATATTGACTTTTATCGACGAAGCTTGACACGTCAAAATTGACACGCCAAGCTAGGAGGCTCCTGTTCTGGCTAGTTATAAAAAAAACATCTCAAACAACGGAAATAATTTTCACATAAGCAAGTTCCATAAGGGCAGACTAGATGTCTTAGTGAAGGAACATTCGTCCTAGACAGTGTTCGAGCGGCAGCACTCTAGTCAAGATCTAGCAAGCAAAGAAAGGTGGTCTGGAGCCAATCATGCGCTCGAAGAGACCTTTATAAGGACTTCAGCTTTTTTACCTGCAAAGGTATCGACAACATACTTTGAGCCTATAAATTCGGATGTAGTTGTTCATTTTCTTAACTCCCTCATCATTCTTACAACCTCCGAGTTCTTTTAAAACTCATGTATTCTCTCACTAACTTAAACGTATGAGTGTTTTCTGCGGGTACCCCACATTGTGGTACAACAACTCCGTGCATTCTTGGCCACTCTAGGTCGTAAGTGGAAACATTCTTTCTCAACCAAATATGGGCGATTGATACAACTATTTACGGACAAACTCAATCGTAATTGACCTCCAAACATTAACTCTAGAATTTATATTAAATCTTGTAGTAGCCTTTAAGATTATTATTGAATCTGATTCCCAGCTTGCCATTGATCTTCTTAATAAAGGTTGTTCTTATATTAATCTAGTTGCTAGCCTGGTTCGTGAGGTTGTTCGGTTAATCAACGAGAACCACCAGATTCATTGGAACCATGTTTTTAGGTGTTCTGGAATAAAATTCTAGGGTAGAGCAAAGAAGCTCAAGAGTAATATTGTGGTAATAGAGAACATGTATTGTACATCATAAGCTCCCTCTTATATAGATGGTGAACCCATAACCCTAGTAATAAATGCATTGAATGAGTTGACTAGGTTACATGATTTAGGGAGGAAATCAAGGGGAATTATAATAACTACTTTGACTATTCTTGGGGAGAAAAAGGGGATGAATCTGGACTCCACTTCATGCTTGGTTGTCTACCTTTTGGGCTTCCTTACTTGGTTCTTGGGTCGTTCTGCTTGGAAGCACGCTTGGCCCAATCCAAGTCCATGACGGTACATGTTCTCTATTACCATAATATTACTCTTGGGCTTCTTTGCTCTACCCTATAATTTTATTCCAGAACATTGGCGCCCACCGTGGGGCTCGGTAAAACTTTCCTCGGCCCCAAGTGATCCTGATATTGACATACCACCTCTAAGGGTCCTTGCATGTTGTGCTCCATCTCGATCGTAATCATATGCTGGTTTTTTGTTGTGCATCTTCTCAATCTATGCTGATTTTTGGTTTTCATGATGAACTTACTCTTCACTTGATTTTCCTCTTGCTAGCTTCGTCCTTCTTTATTATTATAGTTACTAAAATAATTAGATGTGCAGTTTTATTTCAACTAGTTTTTATTCTGTGTCAAAATAACTATTTCTCCTTAGAGTGACAAGGAAAATTAACTCTTCAACGGCAAGCTTGGGATAAAAAGGGCAACAGATTACCATGGTAACCAGTGGAAGAAGACCTTGTTCGATCACACATCTGTGAGCGTCTGCGGAAGCATAAGCAGCGGTAAGAACTCCACGAAAAACCCCTGGCGGAGCAATAATTGGTCAGCCAACACATTTATATCTCTCCCTAATCAACTTCACCCATGCTTAGGGACGTTTCAATTTAATTCTTTGAAGAATTACTCGATTTCAGCAATGACAGGTTCATTATTTTTAATTAAGCATGATACTTGCCAGGTTTATTATCATACTTTTATTTCTATTTGATTTAGAAGATTTATAAGAATAAGACGTAATTTTATTTATCTAAATAAAATTTTTCATAAATTTAGGGGTATTATTTGTTGCTTTGATATTTTCGGCCAGATTAGTTTGGTTGGATACCGTTTTCATTCAAGACAAATGAAGTGAATTAACATGATTTATGCGTCAGTTTCTGAAGAATTTGATTATTGTATGAATTCATTAACCTGTGAATTAGACTGCAATAATTGTCACTTATAAGGCACAACCTTCATTTTGTGTATGTGATGTCATTTAAATATTGGAATTGAATTGATTTGATTAAGTCAACCTTGTTGTTCCACATTTTTTCACGATCTTATGTGGAATCAATTTTATTGCTCCAAGTTAGCTTTTTAATATTATTACATTTATATAACTTTAATATGCATTTTTTACTTGATGGTATGAACGACATTTATCCTTTTGATATATCAGTTATGATTATTAAGGATCATTTAATCACCTATCAATACAATTTGAATTTACATTCATGACTTATGTTTTCCTTTTTGACAAAATCCCCTAACTTTATCAACGTATCATATCTTTTCATTTAACTGTTACTATTCCTAATTGGCATTATTAGGATTGATGTCACCCTTTGCGGTTTTAAACGTTAACCCATTTTAATATTGCTCCCCTATTAGTGTTATTATCTAGGTGCATAATGAATAGCCTTTTATTCCTCCCTTTATTATAGTATATCCGTTAAATCATATTGTTGCAGTAATAATTGGTGGAGAATCCATTATAACTACTGTTTATTATCATTTATCGCCTTACCAAATGTGTCTCTCATATCCGATCAACCAACTAAGAGATTCAGCAAGTTACAAAGACGTTTTGTTAACTAGAATGCTAGTGAAATACTTTAATCAAATTTGTCCTTGTAAAGAAATTTGTTTTGCAGGGATGCTAGTGAAAGCATACCACCAATTTAGTCCTTGTAAAGATTGTCGTGATGGACTATATGACCTGAAGACTAAATTACTATATATTGTCCAAATTTGGTTTGCCTTCTCTGCTCGTCTGGTTGACTCCGTGGAAAGTCTATAGTGTATCTCCACAAGTGCTATCTTTGGATCTCCGGCAAATCCGGTTGCGCGTCCAGCCTCGTCACCTGATCTCGACCAAGTGCGTTAAACCTCCACCAACTCCAGTTGCGTGTTGAGTCTCACCATCAGGTCCTTGACCAGGTGCGTTAAACCTCTGCCAACTCCGGTTGCACGTCGAGCCACACCACCTGGTCCTCGACCAGGTGCGTTAAACCTCTGCCAACTCCGGTTGCGCTTCGAGCCACACCACCTGGTCCTCGACCAGGTGCGAGGACCAGGTGCGTTAAACCTCCGCCAACTCCGGTTGCACGTCGAGCCACACCACCTGGTCCTCAACCAGGTGCGTTAAATCTCCGCCAACTCCGGTTGCACATCAAGCCTCACCTATTGCCCCATACCAAGTGTGTTTCAAACTCTGCTGACCCCGTGTCGCGCGTCGAGCCTCACAGCTTGGCCCCATGCCAAGTGCATTTCAACCTCCGCCGACCCTGTGTCGCACATTGAGCTTCACCGCTTGGCCCCATGCCAAGTGTGTTTCAAACTCCGTCGACCCCGTGTCGCGCGTCGAGCCTCACCGCTTGGCCCCATGCCAAGTGTCAAGTAGGATACGATGCAAATAAGTTTAAAGAGGAAAAAACAACTAGTTCATTAAAGACAACTGACTTAATTAAAGCAACACATGCCCAATTCTAAAGGCTTTTGTGCCTAGTTCCTAGCCACAAGCCTTGGGGGGCTGTGTACCGTCATGGACTTGGATTGGGCCAAGCGTGCTTCCAACCAGAACGACCCAAGAACCAAGTAAGGAAGCCCAAAAGGTAGACAACCAAGCATGAAGTGGAGTCCAGATTCATCCCCCTTTTCTCCCCAAGAATAGTCAAAGTAGTTATTATAATTCCCCTTGATTTCCTCCCTAAATCATGTAACCTAGTCAACTCATTCAATGCATTTATTACTAGGGTTATGGGTTCACCATCTATATAAGAGGGAGCTTATGATGTATAATACATGTTCTCTATTACCACAATATTACTCTGGAGCTTCTTTGCTCTACCCTAGAATTTTATTCCAGAACATTAGGGAAGCTAACTTGGTTGCAGATTCTTTTTGCTAAGAATGGTCTTTCTCTTAATTTGGAGCCTATGAGGATCTTTGAGACTTTGCCTTCCTTTTATAGTAATCCTTTTATGTTTGGTAGTTTTAATATTGTGTATCGAAGGAGTTAGCTCCTTTCTTTTGGGCTTTTAGCTCCGCATGGAATAAAAAAAAAGAATTAATATTAAATCCAATCAAGTCAGCTCGATTTTAAATCAACCATATCAACTTTGATACTTGTCGCCGTTTTGCGACTTTTAAGAGGAGTGGTCGCTTGAGACGTTTTTAGCACATTCTTGTGCGCTTGGGTTTTTTTGGGAGGTTTTTGCTATATGAACTGAATTTTATCCACTGTTATGCTGGCTAAGTTATTGTACTCATGTTGATAGGGGTTGTTTCTCAACAATTCTTATTTATATAATATGTATTTTTAACATTAAAAAAAAACATCGATACTTAAAATCTAGCATGTTAAGACAACACTTCCATTTAGAAACCACAATCTTTCGATAATCTTTTTGGTCAAATGATTCTACTTCCACAACCTCAATTTTACTTGTCTCCTGAACATGTCGAGAAATGATTATTTTGATAAATATTAAATTACTTATATCTCTTAGTACAAGTGATTAGAAGTTTGGTTAACCTTAAATAACCTTACCTCATATTTTATCCTCAAAAAAATGGATTCATGTCCCTGCTGGTTCATTAGTTCAAAACAACTCCTCGACCGAAAGAAACAAAAATAATATATATATATATATATATATATATATATATTATCTTATCACATCAAGTTTACCGGCCGGTGTCTGTGTAACTAATTTAGTTACATTAATGTTCTAATCATTTCTCGACATTTATAATTCCATTCAAGCCACTTGCAGGAAAATTATATTGCAAAATGTTTGGGAGATTAACCGTGAAAAATAAGAGAAATAAATAAATAATAGATTTGATATATAATGTGTTATAATAATTAAGAAATTGAAAATAGAGAAAAAATTATTTTTGTGTGAATTTTTAACACGCTTTTTTTTTAAGAAAATATAAAATATAATTGTGAATCTTTAGAACCTCAACTAACACTTCCTTAACCTAAAAGAAAAAGTAAGAGGTGGAGAAACAATTTTTATTTTGACACTTACCAATGTACTGCGACATTGATAGAAATCCTGTACATTTTTTTTAAAAAAATGAACTTATGTATAATGGTCCCGATATTTGATCCTAGCAATTCTGACCCATAACCACATACATTTTAGCGGCAGCCGTATGTGACCGCTACTAAATGTGAAGAGTAAATAAAAATGTCGCGTTTTCTTTTTTTTGGTAAGCAAAATTTAAATTAAAAGAAATACTAGGAGTATTTCAATCCATGTACAAGAGGAAGCACTGGACAAAAGAAAACCAAAAAACACAAAAAAAAATCCAAAAACATATAGCTAATTAAATACCCAGCAAGCAATCAAGAGCCAATCAACACCTTTCCACTGATGAGATTAAAACCCGCACCCACCGTTCCAAGAACAATCGAGGAATATGACAGTAACAGCATAAAATTAAAAATGTAGCCTAAGTTGCTCGAAAATGCTTTTTGGTCAAATAAATGTACAACTTTAATTTATGACGGTTTTTATAGTTGTTCAAAGCCGCTGAAATTTATTTTTTTTCTATACTTCGTAAATTGTGAGTTTTTTTACGGGAACAATATGTGCATGTCAATTGGTGGTCGAGACCATGCTGTGATCCGAAAAATCATTTCCCTATTCTTGCTCTCTTTTTATTTATGTCATTGTTTTAGTATTGTCCTTTGTTTTTTCTTTATGTAATTGAACTCACTGTATACTGTTTCAGTAGTAATGGGTCTTTGCCATTACTACTCTATTTATATAATTTTTGGTTCATCAAAAAATAATAGGCTATAAAATAAATAATATTCTTTTTTAATCATCTTATATTAAACGAAAATTCTTCCATAGTAACTAAAAAAATCTATAAATAGAATCACTTAAACTTGCTGCTCTCCATTGATTCATTCCATTATTTCTCCCTTATACTCTCTCTATCCTAGCAAGAATTAATTCTTCCATCTGCATTTCCTCAAACATGCATGCTTTAGCATTCTTCTTTGCAGCCTCATGTTCACTACTCGCTACTCTACCCTTCACCGAACCAAGTAAAACCCAAAGTAGCTTCACCATTGATCTCATTCACCATGATTCATCACTCTCACCCTTCTACAACTCTTCCATGACCCGTTCGCAGCTCATTAGAAACGCCGCCATGCGCTCAATCTCTCGCGCAAATCGACTCTCCTTCTCCCACACTCTGAACAAATTAAAAGAATCCCCACCTGAAGCAATCATAATCCCAAACAATGGTGATTACCTCATGAGGATCTACATTGGCACCCCCTCTGTGGAAAGACTCGCCATTGCAGACACAGGGAGTGACCTCACATGGGTGCAGTGTTCCTCTTGTGACATCACCAAATGCTTCGCTCAAAACACCTCATTTTATGATCCAAAACATTCTTCCACGTTCGCATTCTTTCCATGCGATTCAGAAACTTGCACACAGCTTCCATATTCTCAATATATTTGTGGTGACTCTGGAGAATGCATATACGGTTACAATTACGGTGACGAGTCATACAGCTATGGAGGGTTCGGTTCTGATTCCATAAGTTTTGATGCTACTGCAGCTACACCACCTAATTTTCCAAAATTTGTTTTTGGATGTGGGTATGTGAACAAAATCACTGCAGATAAATCAAGGAAACCCACAGGAATTGTGGGCCTTGGGGCAGGACCATTATCACTAGTTTCGCAACTAGGCGATGAAATTGGTCACAAATTCTCTTATTGCTTGCTTCCTTTCGCTTCGAATTCCAGTAGCAAATTGAAATTCGGGGAAGCGGCAATAGTACAAGGAAACGGCGTCGTTTCCACTCCCCTCATAATCAAACCTGATTTACCTTTCTACTACCTCAATCTTGAAGGCATCACTGTAGGTGCAAAGACGGTGAAGACAGGACAAACTGATGGTAACATAATCATTGATTCAAGATCGACATTGACATACCTTGAAAAGAATTTGTACAATGAGTTTGTGAGTTTGGTGAAGGAAATTGTTGCTGTTGAGGAAGAGAATAATTATGGTCCTTACCCGTTTGATTTTTGTTTTACCTACAAGGAGGGGATGAGTGCACCTCCTGATGTTGTGTTTCATTTCACGGGTGGTGATGTTGTTTTGAAGCCTATGCACACTCTTCTCTTGATTGAGGACAACTTGACTTGCTCCACGGTGGTGCCTAGCTCTTTCGGTGGAATCTCCATCTTTGGGAATTTGGCGCAGATAGATTTTCATGTGGGGTATGATATTCAAGGGGGGAAAGTTTCTTTTGCTCCTACTAATTGTAGCTTGAACTAGCATGTATGGGGTAGACTAATAAAGATTTTATCAAAATGATTTGTAGAAATTCGCATAATCCAAACATCCAACAGACATTTAGAGTAAGAAATGAAGAGAGAAAAGAAGTAGTTGCTCTAATATATGTAAGAAGGAGAGGTAGAGCGAAACATGGCATATTTATTTGTGTTTGCATTATGCGTACTCAAGTATCATTACTATTTTGATAACTTTAACTTATTTCCGATCTTCCATCTCATTGCTCTTTTTTCTTTCTATATCAATCATCTTTTCTTATCATATTCTTCATTTATCATGCTTCTATTCCATGTTTGTAGAGACTAAATTACAATCACTCCCCTCAAGGTTTGTCAAATGACACTTCAACTCAATATCTAAGATGTAGACTCCACCCGACCTCTTTTAAATTTTGCAAAAAAAAAATCAGGATTTGTCACAAAATACTTGCATGTTGAATTATAGAAATAAAACTAGTGACAAAATTTATAAATGGATGTTTACGTCGCAAAAGTCATCACTAATATAAATCGGGTCTATTTTAGCATGGCCATTTTTTTTCTATCGATCTCCAAAGCTTATCTCTAATACATAACAAGTATTTTAAATTATCGACGAATTTAGAGATGGAAATATAATTCATTGCTAACATGGAAATATTTAAATAAAAACCGAGTGAAATATTGCCTTTCTCTTCTAAGATTTGGCCATGACTCCCCGTAGGATAGCTCAAGTAGTGTTAGAAGCTGGGGGGACATGTACAGGGATCAATTCCTGATGAGTGTAATTTATCTTTCCGATGTACAAAAATAAAATTGGCCATATATGAAAGAAGTATTTTTAGTAACTATTTTGACGATGGAAAAAGTCCCTTTATAAAATCTATCAATAATTCAGTATTTATTGTTTAAATTTTCCGATGAATTTTGATATTAACAATACTCTTTGTTATGAAATAATATGATAGTCATCATAGGATAGCTCAAGCGGTAGGAGATGAGGACATATGAGTTGGGTATGGGAAGGTTCAAGGATTGATTTCTGGCGGATACAATTTATCATTTCAATGTAAAAAAAATGAAATAACATGACAAAAATACACTAATTTCTGTTTATTTCGTCAATCCCATCCTACTAAGTTGATTCTAGTATAACATATCCTTGCTTTTCATTTCGTCTTGTCTAGCATTGCTCTTCTTGTATTTCATCGCACAAGTTAAAAGGGTGTGAGATGAATTATACATTTTAATTAAGAATGAGTGGAGTATCACTTATATAAGTGCATGTAGTTTACTCTTGTTCAGATTTTGGTGAATTTGGTACGTGAATGAGTTTAATTGGAGTAGTACAAAATGGGTTAAATATAGTTTTGGTACTGTTGAGCCAAGATCATTAACGCCACGATTCTCGACACCGGTGTCAGGAAGATGATTTCTCGACAGAAAGGACCATGGTAAGGCTTGAGACTCGTTAGGTAACATCCCCCAAAGTCAAGGAAGTAAGGGAAAATTCGACAAACTCAGCGAAGGAAGCAGTTACCGAGTGATGGGCAATTATCAGCACTTGTGCATATCCACGATGCCACGAATCGCGGCGGTTACCCACGACTCAAGGCCACCCACGTCGCAAACAAACAATTAAAGTCACGTGCTCAAAACTACCGGCTGAACGTGGGGCAAGGCGTCAAAATTCAAACCCACGAAGCCATCGTGCACTGAAGAACAACCGCCAAGAACGTGGGGGAAGAAAGAAGCACTATAAATACGAGAAGAATCATCTGGAAAAGGGTTCCCAACTCAACTCTGAAAAACTCACCAAAAAGCTCTAATGTCCGCATCAATGAGACTCAAGGAGCAAGACGTGATGATGGAGGAGTACGTTGCAGAACCAGTTGTTTAGTTTTCTTGCATTTAAGCTTGTCAATTACCAGTCCTATTGTGTAGTTTCCTGTCGAAATCTACGTTTCCTGTCATTTTCATTTCGCTTTGTTACTATTCGATCTTCATGTAATTGATTCGTGTTTAATGAAATCCAGTTTCTTTTGAATTGCTCATTGTTGTCGAAAACCATCCACTCACACACAATACTTTGGCAAAACGTTTTCTCAAAAGGACCCTGAATCTAAACTTCCTTTAGTCGAACTAAGAGGATATTTGTTTACCAAAAACCACCGTAAACAAATTGGCACGCCCAGTGGGACCGTTTTTGTGAAAACTAAGTTTTACAGAAGCGTTTTGTGTGTTTGGTTTGTTGCATGCTATTTGGTATTTGTTACTTGCCTTGATTGTGATTTACGTTTTATATGCACCTGAGAAGTGGTAAGACTGTAATTATGGCAAGCAATCGAGGAAGAACCTCCCCCCAAGGGTCTAACGTGGGCAATCAGAGCAGCCCCGAGGGAAGTAGCGGTAACAATAATGAAGAAGTATCTACCGGGATGGGGCCTGGCACCACTATGCGAACCCAGAACGTGGCAATTTCTGCAGTTGCAGAAATGCCTGTGTCTACATCAGTGCAGGCACAAATTGTTCCAACGGTTACAAGGGGAGACATGCCTTATGGTATGCCTACATCCATAATTCAGGGCGTACAGGGTACGTATTCGACGTTCTCCGAGAATGTTCCCCCATTTAGCATACCCCCCTTTGGGGCAAATGGGACAATGCTGAACTTAGGAAGTCGAGTTAGTCCTCCTGGCCCTATTCCTGGGTCCAGTTCACAAATTTATTTGTCTACAGGTATGAACACTAGTTCACTTCAAGCCATTAGACAGCAAGTGGATGATAGTAACCATGAAATGGTTAACATGCTATCTCGCCAGATAGGTGAAATAATTAACCCTGTGCTCCAAAATAATAATGCCAATAATCAGCATTTGGCACGTCAGATGGATCGTTTGGCTACAGCCCTGGGGGCACCAGTTGAAATCCAACCGGCCCCAAGGGTTAATCAAATCCCATTGCCTAACCATGTCCCCGCTCCTGTGCGCTATCAAGCGCCACAACACCAAGACATGGGGGCAAACCCTTTGTTTAGGGGAAACGAGGCAGTGCAACCACCATTGCAAAATGTGTATATGGTGAACAGGGATGAACACGCTGATGGTGTGCTAGAAAGAATTCGACACCAGAACGCTGGGGGGAAACAAAATGTTGCTGCTGTAGTGGAACAATTGTTGAACCAACATGGCTTCAACGTAGGTTTCGCGAATAGACCCCATTTTGTGTCGGCCTTTACAGAAGAAGTTCTCGAATCTGAACTTCCTCGAGGCTGGAAGGTCCCCAAGTTCACTAAGTTCTCTTGGGATTCAGGAGAGTCTACTGTATAACACATAGCCAGGTACCAGATCGAAGCGGGGGACTTAGCCATCAATGAAAATTTAAAAATGAAGTACTTCCCGAGTTCTTTAACTAAGAATGCGTTTACCTGGTTCACCACCCTCGCCCCAAGGTCAGTCCATACATGGGCCCAATTGGAAAGAATTTTCCACGAACAATTCTTTAGGGGAGAGTGCAAGGTGAGCTTAAAGGATTTGGCTAGTGTCAAAAGAAAGACAGCAGAGTCCATTGATGATTACTTAAACAGGTTTAGGATGCTTAAATCTCGATGTTTCACTCATGTCCCTGAACATGAATTAGTTGTCTTAGCCGCTGGAGGTCTAGAGTATTCTATTAGAAAGAAAATCGATTCTCAGTATATTCGAGATATGTCCCTAATCGCAGACAGAGTGAGGCACATCGAATTACTAAAGGCCGAAAAATCTGAAGAAAAGGCCAAGACCACTAAGTGGCCAAAGAAGGAAAAAGTAGCGTACATAGACGCTGACCCAATGTGTCAAAATCCGTGTGTTTATCGAGAAGTCCCTGCAAACATTGACATAAATGATGTCAATATGGCTGAGCTCCAGCCAGGCGATCCTTACGTTTGTAAAGCATTGAAACCAAATGAAAACAAACTTGGGGGAGAAAGCCCCAAGGATACCACTCCAGCTGTGAAAACTTATACTTTTGATGTGACCAAATGTGATTCAATTTATGATATACTTGTGTCCGATGGTTTGCTTGTGGTCCCTAAAGACCAAAAGCTTCCTTCTCCTGAACAAAGGAAAGGGAAGAAATATTGTAAGTATCATAACTTTTTTGGTCATTGGACCTCACAGTGTGTTCGTTTCAGGGATCTTGTGCAGGGGGCATTGGATTCAGGGAGCCTCAAGTATGACGAGAAAGCTAAAGGCCAAATGAAGATTGACTCTGATCCGTTGCAAGTAGCTGAGGCCAACTATGTGGAACCTTTCTATATTGGTATGATCGATATTTCTGAAAAGTTAGATCTGGGCCTGACACTCGGGGAAGCAAAGGAGGAAAACACGGTTGTCGAGGAACCAGAGGTCGAGAAAGAGGTGAGCTTAGATGAAGTTTACCCCAAGGCCGGAGAAACTCTTGTTGAATTTCTATCCCGGAGCAAAGATGGCGAGAAAGAAGTCATGTTGTGCCCTCGATGCAGCGCCGTCTTCGACAAGTCTGCAGCCAAAGCCTACCAAGATTCTGAAATGAAAAAACATTATCAGAAGAAAGTGCCTGTGTCTAGAAGGCTGAAATATCCCCACGAGGAGTGGGTTGAGAGAGGCCAGGAACTCGATGGCCATAAAGGCCAGAAGTTAAGAGGTAAGGACAAGACTTACGTCCCTGATGCTGGGTTACCAAAATTCCAATTGTTCAGGCCAGCACCTCCAAGGCCAAAACAACACCAAAAGTGGCAGAAAATCGACTTGGGCCAGGGATCTTCTTACATCCACAATTCCCGCGTGTCGCGAAGCTACTCCTATGGCTCCGGGAACTACTATGCTCCTGAACAAATGATCAGAACTCAGTTCAGACGTTTCCTGAGGAAAAGGAAAGCTGAAAGGGAAAGAGGTGGCAAGTTTCGTTCACTATGGGGCATAAAGCCAGAAGACAACCCTAGCAATAAACCAAGCATGGCGTCGATTATCAATCAGCTGGACCACGCCATCAAACAGGGAACAACTGTGCCACCAAACCCGGCCAAGGAAAAGGGGAAAGATGTTGTTGAAGATGAGGATGAAGACATGCTCGAAGATTTCGATGACAGTGATGGAGAAGACCTCAACATCATCTGCATAGTGTCTATATTGCCTGCTGAATTCGATAGAATCTCAGAGGTTACAGAAAGCGAGGAAGACTACTATGTCGAAGAAGAGCCAGATGACAACCCTTTGTGTTACTACGTGATGCAAAAAAAGTCTGTCGAAGATGAGAGAGCTATTTTCCAAAGGCCAACAGAATAGATGAAGAGCTACTTGAAGCCACTATTCGTTTGAGCTAAAGTCGAAGAGAAAGGAGTTAACAAAGTCCTTGTCGACGGAGGAGCTGCAATCAATCTGATGCCTAAGTTTATGCTCAAAAAGTTAGGCAAAACTGAAGCAGACCTAATCCCCCATGATATGGTACTTTCCGATTATGAAGGAAAGACGGGCTCTTCCTTGGGGGCAATCATGCTGAACATAACCATAGGAACGGTGGCCCGCTCCACATTGTTCATTGTGGTACCTTCAAAGGCCAATTACAATTTGCTGCTGGGAAGAGAATGGATCCATGGCGTGGGGGCAGTGCCCTCAACTTTGCGTCAACGCATATCCATTTGGAAGTCAGATGGGGTTGTCGAAAACGTACAAGCGGATCAAAGCTACTATTTAGCAGAGACAGGTTACGTTGGCAAGAAGAATTTCGAGAAGAGCTTAGCCACAATTGCTCCTTTAGACACAGTGGCCAATCAATATTTCAATTCATACTCAGAGTATTCAGTGACATTGGATCCCATCCGGGGACTAAACCTTAATGAAGCCTGCAAACCTGATGCCATGAGTGGATGGCACAGCGATGAAGAAAAAGATGCCACTACTGAGTGGCAAAACAATGGTAAAGATGATTAATTCGAGCATAGCTCGAATTTCGGCTTACGCAGCCGAAAACAAAATAAGAACGGCCTTAGAGACCGCAAGAATGGCCAAAGAAATGGCTATTGATGAAGCTACCGATGTCTTAATTCTGCCTGTGGAGATGACACTTCAGGATGAGGCAACAACAAATAAAGATAGCACATGCTTGGAAGAAGATGAGCAGAGCATCGAAGAATTTGAAGATCTCCGCAACTTGAGGTTGGATTGCATCTATGATGATAGCCCATTGGGTTTCGAGAAACCAGCGATCGATGTTTCCAAGAAAATGGAAGCACAGGATCCTTTGGAAGAAGTAGACTTGGGTGATGTCTCAGAGAAGAGGCCAACATACATCAGCGCCCTTATTGACCCAGAGTTAAAGGATAGGATGGTTAAATTACTCAAAGAATTCAAAGACTGCTTCGCTTGGGATTATGATGAAATGCCAGGACTTAGTCGAGAACTGGTGGAATTGCAGTTACCCATCAAGAAAGACAAGAAACCAATCAAGCAATTACCCAAGAGGTTCCATCCAGATGTGTTGGTAAAAATCAAGGAAGAAATCAAAAGGCTCCTTAAGTGCAAATTCATCAGAACAGCTCGATATGTGGATTGGCTAGCCAACGTGGTCGCGGTGATCAAGAAGAATGGAAAGATGAGAGTTTGCATTGACTTTCGAGATCTTAATGCTGCCACCCTAAAGGATGAATATCACATGCCCATCGCTGAGATGATGGTGGATTCAGCGGCTGGTCACGAATACTTAAGCTTGTTGGATGGTTATTCAGGCTACAACCAGATCTTCATAGCAGAAGAGGATGTGTCGAAGACAGCTTTTCGATGTCCTGGTTCCTTGGGGACATATGAATGGGTGGTCATGTCATTTGGGTTGAAAAACGCTGGCGCGACCTACCAAAGGGTAATGAATACCATTTTTCATGATTTTATTGAAACTTTCATGCAGGTTTACATTGATGATATTGTGGTAAAGTCCCCATCGAGGGATGACCATTTATTGCATCTAAGAAAATCCTTCGAGAGGATGAGAAAATATGGCTTAAAAATGAACCCCCTTAAATGTGCCTTTGGTGTTATTGCAGGTGATTTTTTGGGTTTTGTGGTGCATAAGAAGGGCATCGAGATTAACAAAAACAAAGCCAAAGCCATTCTCGACACAAGTCCACCAACCAGCAAGAAGCAACTGCAATCGCTACTGGGGAAGATTAACTTCCTGAGGAGATTCATTACCAACCTCAGCGAGAAGACCAAGTCATTTTCCTCACTTCTTCGACTTAAGAAGGAAGAGATGTTCTGCTGGGAAGCAGAACACCAAAAGGCATTTGATGAACTCAAAGAGTACCTGTCCAACCCACCAGTAATGGCACCACCCATAGGAGGGAGGCCAATGAAGCTGTATATCTCTGCCACAGATGAAACCATTGGAAGCATGCTGGCTCAAGAAGATGAAGGTGGCAATGAAAGGGCCATATTTTACTTAAGTAGGGTGTTGAATGGCGCAGAAACTCGATACACCATGATCGAGAAATTATGCTTATGCTTGTACTTCTCTTGTGTAAAGCTGAAATATTACATAAAGCCAATTGATGTAATGGTTTTTTCTCATTATGATATAATAAAGCACATGTTATCCAAACCTATCTTGCACAGTCGAATTGGTAAATGGGCTTTGGCCCTAACCGAATATTCACTAACTTATGCCCCATTAAAAGCAATTAAGGGGCAAGCAGTTGCTGATTTCTTAGCGGATCATACTTTGCCTTAAGAAATCGTGACTTACGTGGGCATACAGCCTTGGAAGTTATATTTCGATGGTTCCAGCCATAAAAATGGAACCGGAATCGGGATGTTCATAATGTCCCCGCAAGGCATCCCCACGAAATTCAAATTTAGGATCAAGGATAATTGCTCAAACAATGAAGTTGAGTATGAGGCGTTGATATCAGGCCTCGAGATCTTGCTAGCTCTGGGGGCAAAGAACGTTGTCGTAAAAGGAGATTCTGAGTTGGTGATAAAGCAACTCACCAAGGAATACAAGTGTGTTAGCGAAAATCTAGCCAGATATTATGTAAAAGCGAATAATTTGTTGGCTAAATTCGACGATGTTGGAATAGGTCACATTCCTAGAATAGACAACCAAGAAGCCAATGAATTGGCGCAGATTGCATCAGGGTACATGGTTGATAGATCTAGACTGAAAGAACTAATTGAAGTCAAAGAAAAACTAAATCTCTCTGATCTCGACAAATATAGGGCTATGAATTATGTCATCATGGGAAACGAGCTATTCAAGAAAAATGTCGACGGAACACTACTAAAGTGTTTAAGCGAAGAAGAAGCATTTGTAGCAACCTCGGTTGTCCATGATGGATTATGTGGTTTCCATCAGGCAGGAATCAAGATGAAGTGGATCCTATTTCGACAAGGGATGTATTGGCCTACTATCATGAAGGATTGCACGGAGTATGCAAAAGGATGCCAAGATTGCCAGAGACATGCAGGGATACAACATGTGCCAGCAAGTGAACTGCATTCAATCATCAAACCATGGCCATTCAGAGGGTGGGCTTTAGACCTAATCGGTGAGATTAACCCATCTTCTTCTAAGCAGCATAGGTATATAATAGTGGCCATAGACTACTTTACCAAGTGGGTAGAAGCAATTCCCCTACAAAACGTTACCCAAGACACGGTGATCGATTTCATTCAGAATCACATAGTATACTGTTTCGGGTTACCTGAGTCACTCACTACAGACCAAGGCACAGTATTTGTGGGTCAAAAAGTGGCATCATTCGCGGAATCTTGGGGCATAAAGCTTCTAACCTCGACTCCTTATTATGCTCAGGCGAATGGCCAGGTAGAAGCGGCCAACAAAACACTAATCTCCTTAATTAAGAAACATGTTGGCCGAAAACCTAAAAGCTGGCATCAAACTTTGGGCCAAGTGCTTTGGGCTTACAGGAATTCACCTAAGGAAGCTACCGGGGCAACACCATTTCGACTAGCGTATGGCCAAGAAGCGGTGCTGCCAGCAGAAGTGTATTTGCAGTCATGTAGAATCCAAAAGCAAGAGGAAATTCCAAGCGAAGACTATTGGAATATGATGCTTGATGAGTTAGTCAATCTCGACGAAGAAAGATTATTGGCGTTGGACACCCTAACCAGGCAAAAGGACCGCATTGCTAGAGCTTACAATAAAAAGGTTAGAGTTAAATCTCTTATGCCTGGCGATTACGTGTGGAAGGTTATTTTGCCGGTTGATCAAAAAGACAAACGTTATGGAAAATGGGCTCCAAACTAGGAAGGCCCTTTCAAAATTGAGACAGTGCTTTCCGGTAACGCTTATTCGATTAAAGAGTTAGGGGGTAGAACTCGACAAATGACAATAAATGGCAAGTACTTAAAAACGTATAAGCCAATGTTGCATGAAGTAAACATCGAATAAGGAAAATGAGGAAAAGATTGCCAAAATCGAATGTTTTATTAATTAAAAATGAAACATTACAAATATGGCAAAAAACTCTAAAAAGGAGGGTTGGCCCTATAACTATTATATCTAGCCCTTAGAGGCTCCATGCGCCTCAGTACATCTTCTTGCTGGGCTTCCAGTCGCGATTTCTCCTGTCGAAGATCCAGCTCCTCGCGGGCGGTAGTGGAAAGCTTGTCAACCAAGACTTTCAGAGCTCCCACACTCTCCTCAGGGTCCACTTGATTCAGAGCAGCCCTCAACTCGTTGAACTCCTCCATCTTCTCATTAATTTGGTGTTCAGCAAAGAACACTCGAGCAGTGAATTCCCGATGTTCTTCATACAGGGGCACTGCTTCATTCAGGAGTTCCAGGAACTCCAGGAGAGGAGTTTTCACGGAAGCAATGATATTCCGCTGCAGAAGTTGGTTGATGAGCCCAGTAAGCTCTTCAGCCAAGGAGAGAGAGGAATGTAGCTCCCAAAACAAATCCTGGTCAAAGGCCAAGCTCCGGATTTGATTAAGAAGACGACGACTGGCCATAGTTAAAGGAGTTTGTGGAAACGGGAAGGAAATCCTGGAGAAGTTACTGAAAAGAAGAAATGAGGAGTTTGAAGAAGTTACTGAAGAAAAGTAACAAGAAACGCTCTATTTATAGTATAACAACAAAGGATTACATTAATTAATGGCGATCAGTTGCCAACTCTTCATCTTATGGTTACAGGCCACGTAGATTACCACTACCATCGTAAATAACTTTGGCCTTTAATGGACAAAGACTTTCACTGAATCAAGAAAACGTGGTAAAAGACTGCAATAAATTGGCCTATTTCCCAGAAATCAAGCGATGACTACATAAATAGTGCGATGGAATTTGAACGGTGCAACAATAGTAAGTAGCCGTCAGAAAATGAAACATAAATGCGTGGTGGAAACTGAAAAGACTTGGCAGATTAAAGGTCAAATTATATGGCCCAACAGTCAAGTGCCAAAAATATTGTCGAATAAGTACATGAAATTTGGCATCACAAGCCATGATCAAAATAATGTCATCATTACAAACTGACAAAGGGAAATCTTAAAGTAGAGATTTAAAAGAATTCAAGCGGTCAGCAAAGGTATCAATTTTGGCATCGAGATCCTTCTTCACAGCCTGGTCGATCTCCAAATCCTTGATAACTTCCTTCGTCGAGAAAATCAGAGCTTTGGATTCCTTGGTCAGCGTATCCAGTTGAGTCTTCACAGCAGGTCCTTCCTCGACCAAATCAGCTCGTTTCTTCTCCAACCTAGCAACCTCTCGACGGAGCTCCTCGAGTTTGGCGTCGACATCAGATATGTCATCTACAATTAAAACCTTCCTTGCAGTGAATTTTTTGAAGTCCTCCTTCATCGCCGCAATCTGAGCTTTACCAGAAGAGACTTTAGCTTCCTTGAGGCTAACAGCTTGGCCCACGTCCTTGGCTTGATGAAAAGTGGCTAAGGCATCCATTAAGAAGGATTGAAGGTTGGCCAAAGCAGTAGTCTGGGGAGAATCAAGCTTTTGACCAAGCAGGAAGACGAGCAATTCCTTAGCAGTATGACCCATTTGAGAATCAGCTCGAATCTGGTCGAGGAATCCACTGTCGAAGACAATAGCCTTCAGCCGACCCAGGCTTTCCTCAATTTGCTGGAGATTGGCAATTCCACTGGATTGAGCAGTCTCAGCAGTAGCATCAGCTTGACGAGGCGGAGAATCCCATTCCAAAGTGCCATCGAGAAAGCCATCCAAAGCCGCTAGTGGGTCTTCTTCAAATAAGATGTCAAGCTTCTCGCTAGACACACGAGATGAAGAACCGCCTTTGGCTTGAGGCGAAAGTTGCACAATAGCAGTCGTCGACTTTGGAGGAGGCATGGGGCTAGCATCCCTGTCAGGAAGAGTTTCTGTTTCATGAATGGGAGAAGTTGCACCTTGAGTTTCCTACGGAAAAAACCAGAAGAAGTCAGCCTAGGCCTCTTTACTGGCCCCTTTGGTAAAATAGGATGCACATCCGAGGAGCCACCAGAACGTGGAAAAGCTATGGGGGTGAATGATTACCTGGCGAGTAGACCCTTTGGAAGGACTTGAGTTGGTGGAGCTCTTGGAATGGTGAGGAGACTTGTGACCAGATTTGCTCCTAATCTTCCTCCTCCCCTCAGATGTCGAAGTCTTTTTAACTGAAGACGCAGCCTTAGGAGGCTTCTCGACACCCCCAATTTTGGATTTTGCAAGGTTGGGAGCTGGAGAATTTTCACGGGATGGAGGATTGGAAGTGGAATGCTCATGGACATCAGCCTGAGAAACAGAGCAAAACTCGATCTGATTAAGGAATCACAAACTAAAATGCCGTAAAGTATTCCTGAAAATAAGAAACATACCTGAATAGCGGCATCGCCACCACCTCCTTTGCCATCGATTTCAGGCTGAGCATCAGACACCAATGTAGAAGCCTTGCTTGATGTGGAAGCACCAGCCCCCTTGGCCTTCTTCTGGCTAACTGAAGCAGTAGGCTTATCTTTCCTTTATCAACCCTGCGGAAGAAAATATTAGTCAATATTCCAAAGAAGTTAAAAGAAAAATGAAAAGCCGAAAGGAAAATACCTTGAGTTTGTCAGCAAGGCTGACATTATCGTCCTCATCATCATCCTCAATCTCGACCGGCTTGTCCTTAGAAGAGTGGGCCACCGGGGAAATAACTTGAGGAGCCGGTTGGGTAATGACTTCAGCTGCAAATGGAAAGAGAAATTAAGAGGTAAAATAGCAAAGTCAAGGCCAAGTCGAAATATTACCTTGACCAATACGCATGTTCAGCGATATGTGGTTGAAGATTTCGACGGGCACATGATACGGAAAGTTCCATAAGTGGTACTTAGTCCAAGTCACTCGCTTTCGAGGAGGAAGAGCTTGATTGGCTAACACATTTATATTTACATGGTCAACCCATTTGGGCAAGACCGGTGGAAAAGCCAATGCAAACCTACTCGTGGGAAAAGATGGGAACCTAAAGCCAATTTTTCGAATAACAAAAGATAGACCTTCCTCACCAGGAGGAATAACTAACTTGGATTTTTTAGCTTTAGATTCCCATTTTTGCCTTAATACTTGAGCTGCTTTCGCAACTGTATCTCGAAGGCGAAGAGTTGGATAATATACCACACCAAAGAACTCTTGAAAGGATCGGATTTCTGTCAGGTGCATACCTTTGGTCTTCTTGAGGTCCTGCTTCTGCAAAAGAAAAGCATCTGTCATGCATTGAAGACAATCTACGAGGGGCTTTGAAATCTGGGCCCAATACTCAGACCACCAGGTTTTGAAAGCATTAGTGGCATAGTACGAAGGAGCATAGTTGAAGGGGCTCAGGTTGAGGAGTTTCTTGTTATAGAAGTGAACAGTCGTGTCAAAAGCAGAAGCCTTCTTGATAGTCCCAGGGTATAGGACAAGGCTCTTGTCAAACAAGGTGTTGGGCAAAGCTTGGCTAAGCCCAAACTGTCGAGAAACCAACTAAGGATTGTAGCCACACAAAGTGTAGTCACTGCTAGCAAAGCCTACAGTTAAAACCCTAGGCGAAAGGATGGTCCTCCAGAGTGTAACATGATGTTCCTTGGGCAACGCAGAGTCACACGTGTTAGGGTAAGAATTCCTCAGCCAGAAGGGGCCACGAATAGCCTTGCTATAAGGAGAAAAACTAGAGCGATAATGCTTCAGCTCAAGAAACATGGTAAAATATTTTCTGAAATCAGCCTCAAAGCTTGACGAATCATAAGCCGGGGTCAGGGTCTCGAGCCTGTGAGCATCAATCCTGGTGTTAGAAACAGCTGGGGGATCGTCTTGTACCGGCAGGAGAGATTCGAAAACCGCGTTCAACCAAAGTTGAAATAACCAGAGAGGTCCAGCCACATTCAAAGAAACGGTCTTGGTATTCCGAATATCCTCGACAGCTTCATTCAGCATTTGATAAAGGTTGCCAAGAACAAGCCTAGCCATGGCAAGTTGTCGACCCTCGTGGAGCAAGTTGGCTAAAGGTAAAAGTTTGGCAGGTATACGCAAAGACTTGGTACAAAAAACGTAAGCTGAAAGCCAATACAACAAGAACGCGACATGTTCAGCATCAGACACCTCACCACTCTCGACATAATGGTCCTTAATAAACCGACCAAATGAGATGTTGTCAGTGGGAATCGAAATGGGGTTAGCAGCTGCGGGCGCGGAGTGATAATCATCACCAATAGGCCATAATCCAGTGATGGCAGCAACATCCAGGAGGGTTGGGGTAATCATGCCAAAGGGGACATGAAGGCAATTAGTAGACCTCTCCCAAAAGTAAAGCGCACTCAACAGCATGGCAGGGTTATACGAGATTTGGGATCTCGACAGCTGAATCAAGTAGAGAATTCCAACATCTTTCCAGTGTTGCCTCTTGTGTTCCTCAACCCTATCTAACCATTTGAGGTAGGCTTTGTTGTTAGCAGAGGGGTTAGGAGGAGCTGAACGAAAGGCCCGTTTCGGGTCATTGAGAAATGGCATGCGATAAGAAGGTTGGAAAGCCAAAATGAGCTCTTCTCCTCTAACACTAGGGTGAAACGATTCGTGTTCCTCAGGAAGACTATTAGGCCTATCATGCTTCACTACTATCAAAGGACCCAAAATGGCGCGTAAAGTACCATTAACAGAGAAAGGAATGAGTACCTGGGATTTCCAGATAGCTCTCTTCTCCGCTTCGTTGGGGGGTTCGGGGATTGCCACGCGTTTGGATTCATCCAGCTTAAGCTCGGTGGCCAACGGAATGGTCTGCTCAGGGTTAGAAGCCATTGAAGAAAATGATAGATGTTCTGAGGAAAACGGAGGAAGACGAAGTAAGAACTCTGGAGAAGGAAGTTGAAAGCTTTGTGAAGAAAGTAAAGCTTGAAGAGGAATGTTAATGGGGTATTTATAAGCAGAAATGAAAACGGACCTAAGGCCGCATTATGCCTTAGTTTATAAAATTTGGAGTCCAAGTGATTATTTTATTAATTAAATCATGTCATTGCCCAGCTTTTTGGCATAGACGAAATCATGGCCCTAAAAAGGCTATAACTGTCAGCTAGTGGAAAGTCATCAGACGTTATGACTACTGATTGGACCTAAGGATCGAACGGTCAAGGGCACAAAGCATTTGAATCGTTGAGATTGAACGGGCGCGATAAAAAATGCTTGGTGTCTTCAAGCTAAAGCAGTCGACAACCAACATTTTTGGGGGGCAACTGTTGAGCCAAGATCATTAACGCCACGATCCTCGACACCGGTGTCAGGAAGATGGTTTCTCGACAGAAAGGACCATGGTGAGGCTTGAGACTCGTTAGGTAACATCCCCCAAAGTCAAGGAAGTAAGGGAAAATTCGACAAACTCAACGAAGGAAGTAGCTACCGAGTGATGGGCAATTATCAGCACGTGTGCATATCCACGATGCCACGAATGGCGGCGGTTACCCACGACTCAAGGCCACCCACGTCGCAAACAAACAATTAAAGTCACGTGCTCAAAACTACCGGCTGAACGTGGGGCAAGGCGCCAAAATTCAAACCCACGAAGCCATCGTGCACTGAAGAACAACCTCCAAGAACGTGGGGGAAGAAAAAAGCACTATAAATACGAGAAGAATCATCAGGAAAAGGGTTCCCAACTCAACTCTGAAAAACTCACCAAAAAGCTCTAATATCTGCATCAATGAGACTCAAGGAGCAAGACGTGATGATGAAGGAGTACATTGCAGAACCAGTTGTTTAGTTTTCTTGCATTTAAGCTTGTCAATTACCAGTCCTATTGTGTAGTTTTCTGTCGAAATCTACGTTTCCTGTCATTTTCATTTCGCTTTGTTACTATTCGATCTTCATGTAATTGATCCGTGTTTAATGAAATCCAGTTTCTTTTGAATTGCTCATTGTTGTCGAAAACCATCCACTCACACACAATACTTTGGCAAAACGTTTTCTCAAAAGGACCCTAAATCTAAACTTCCTTTAGTCGAACTAAGAGGATATTTGTTTACCAAAAACCACCGTAAACAGGTACTTATACACCAATAATTAAAATATCCCTAAGAAAATTTCATATTTTTTAGTCCACGAAATTTTTTTATTTGATTGACAATAGTCCACGTAATGTCATAAAGCATTTTCAGTTTAAATATTTTTTATCTAATTATCTTCATAATCAAATATAAGTGTTCACATGACAATAGCCAATTTAACAAAAGGGGCTTCTTTGGTGCTATTTCTATAACATTAAGGGTCCATTTGGTGGTAAGGACAGGATAATAATCATATGTTGTTTTTATCTGTTGTTTGTTGCGCCAGCAGGATAAGATAACACTATCATGTCTCCTATCATATCCTGTCAATCATGTGTAAAAGTTATCCTGAGGGTGAGCTAGGATAGAACATGATAGGATGTCAGTTATATATTTTCTTTCAGTATCCTAACTCCAAATTAATTTATTTTAATATTATATAATTTATATTTTATAATCATATTAATTAATAAATATAAAAATATTAATTTAAATCAAATAAAAAATAAATATAATCAATATCAATATATCAATCAATATATATATATATTAGAAAAGAAGAACTTCCATCAGGCCAATTCGATGAGGTGTCGCTCCCAGATTAATTCTCAGGCCAAATTGATGAGGTGTCACTCACAGATTAATTCTCATTTGATATTAAAAATATTAAAAAAAAGCATATATGTACATTTTTATAATGAATAAAAGAAAAACAAATCCGTGAAAAAAAATCAATATATAAAAAAATATTTTTTAAGGATTTTGTTTTGTTTTTATTGTTATTTGTTAGATTAGTTTATTATTAGTCTTATCTCATTGAGATATACCTTATATGTCTTTGGCTTCTCTGCATTTTTAGGACTTTCTTCTTCCCCATCTTCTCTATTCGTACAACTTGCTTTATTCCCTTTTCATAGACAATATTTTATTATATTTCTGCTGCTTTATGCTACCTTTAATCCATGGAGACTGCCTTCTTGATTGAATGATTGACTTTTACTTAACTTTTTCCTGACTAACAAAGAGTAAACGTGTTTTGATTCAGGTTCGATGTGAAAATTTTTGAAATTGCTATGTTTGCACAGATCCTTCTCAAGGATGACCTTCAAGCTGTCTGTTTCAGAGACCGCGAATGAGGAATAAATTGATTAAAGAGGTAAGCTAACATATAAATAGAAACTATTTTGTGTTTTATATTTTTGATATGTTATTCGAATTGTGATCATTGTTATTACTTGTAACGCCCCGATTTCTCGGACGTCACGAAAAACCAAAAATCATGATTTTCACAAAGAATTTTCGCCGTCCATTTATTAATCTTCATTAAATGACAAAGATCCAATTATTACGAAAGTTCTCAGCGTTAAATATAAGTCAAATAAACAAACGTGCGAGTAAGGAAAACGAACGATTGATATAAATCCAATAACTGAAATAATGTACGGTGGCCACACCCATGTGTGTAAACAAAACCACCCTAGTAATCTGACAAAATTGTTTACATTTGAAAAATCAACTACAAGTACTTCAAAGTAAAATAAAAGCTCCAAAAATAAAACAGCGCTCTCAACCCAATCAAGGCCACTCGTTGCAGTCTGCATCTTCTCTGGCCCACATGTTGGAAGGCTCCGGCGTCTCCTCTCCTGGCTTCGGAAGCTCAACTTTCATGTCCAGGTTCCACTGCCTCAATGCCTCCAAGCTCCACCCAAACCCTAATGGTACGGGATCCATGAGTCCCTGATTCAGCTCTTGCCCGGGTGGTGCAATGGGGCTCACCGGCTCCTCCTTCGGCACCAAAAGTCCCTCTGTCGGATTCCGGTACTCGGAAGTCACTGAAGGCTCGCTCCCCTCGCCTGACTCGTAGCCTGGCCCCTCACTAGGGTCCGACTCCGAACCGCTGAGAAAATCCATCCCTAAGGGGAGTCCAAAACGGAAGGGTGCGTGAGGAAACCGAATCTTCCCTCTGATAGGCTGAGTCTCAACAATCTGCCCAGCTTGGTCTCTTTTGAAGATGGTCGCGCCGCCGACGTACACGTTCTTCTCCTGGCGGTAGTCGACACCCCAGGCCGTGTCCTCATCAAAACTATGGAGATAAATCTCTCAGTCCTGATCCACTAGCTCCTTCCGGATCACCATCTGTTGGCGTTAAGCGCCCAAACAACAAATAGCAAATAGAGAGGGTCAACTTCTGACTCTCAAATATCTCTAGTCTCTAGCATGTTATAGACAATATAATATCATCATTAATCAACAGAACAAAACTAAAAGGTTAATCACATAGCCTAAGTTTCAGTTAGTCTATGCGTCCTCACTTTTCACACAACCACCTTTCACCTTGGATCCAACACCATTCGTCCAGCAGACGAACAACACCATGAGCAAAGCTCACAACATCATGGCGTTCCTTGGAACGACCACAGCAGACCATGGGTCAGACACCCACAAGTCATAGCATCACGGTTCAAACCGCATTCACCCTCGCGTGCAAGTTATCCGTTTTGTCTCTAACGGAACCACTGTTCTCATGGTTCATAGTCCTAACCAGACCTATGTTCCACTAATCATAATTTACTTGCATGCGAGCAAACATCATAAAATCCTAGTCTCATGTTACTACTTCAAGTAAATAGACAGGCATTTTATCTCATGTTATTGAAATTAAATAACATCATGCATAATTTCACTTAGCAAATAAGGCATACTTGAACTAGCATACATCAACTAACTAGTTCTATAGCATACTAAGAATTTATCATATTAACTTAGTAATAAATCATATCATCACTTAGCATAATATTGAATATTAATACTAAGCATGTTATCAACCACACTCGCATACAACTTCACATGCAAGAAAGCAGTAAGACTTCTCTAGACGGAAGTGCCCTCACCTTGGCTACGCTTTCCACGCGAGATCGAGTACGTTCGATCTAACCTTTCCGTGCGCGAACCTGCACGGACCAACAAACTAGGGTTAGAATTTGATGGAAAAAGGAGCATCATTTCCCCCCTTCAAATATTCGAACCCCATCCCCTAAAACCAAACAATATTTCATCTTCTTCTTGTAAACAAGAAGAAAAAATACTTGAGTTCACTACTTCCCGAAGGAAGCAGAGCTTAGTTACTATAGGAATTATTTCCTATAGAGGTCAAGAAGAACTCTGGAGAGGGAGAGATAGAGACTCACAAAAATTTGGAGAGCTCTGAGTTGTGATTTTCCCTTCACTAGAGACTCCTATTTATAGTGGAGGATGTGGAGGTAAAAATACGATAAAACCCTTAATTTTAGCCCAAGCCCAAGGGCAAAAATATAATTTTAATTAATTTTTATTCAAATTAATTACTTTTCCACTAAGCAAGTAACAAACTCCCCTAAATTCCCTCTAACAACCTTGGCCGTCCCCCCCCCCCCCTTCTAGTTTGTTAGGATATTTTTTTTTTTTTTTATTATTAAAACACTAAACACATGGAAATAATTTTCAAATTTGAAAAACCAAACCATTATCCTAACAAAGTTTCGGCCACTCCCTAGAAGAAAATATATCTTCAATTCTTTTTTTTTTCTTTTCTTATTTCCAAAATAACATTAAATCCAATTAAAAAAATTATTTAAATAAAAACTCCAAAACACTTTATATTTACTTAACAAATAAATAAGTAAATCTCCTCCTCCAATATAATAGATATAAGTCTCGAAAATTCCCTTTTATGCATATTCTATGCACTACTCGAATTTCATGCATGTGCATGCATGCATATCGACTACTCGCGCTTTACGTAATAATTAATTACGTAATAAATTACTATACAAGCGTTATAGTAACAAATAATCAGTATTTTCTCCTTACTGAAAATAAAACATCGTACTTTATATTATTCTTCAATAATACAAAACATAAATAAATCACCGGGTCTTACAATACTCCCCCCCTTAAAATAGTTTCGACCTCGAAACTTAAGGGTCTACAAACAACTCGGGATGTGATTCCCGCATTTTATCCTCTAATTCCCAAGTCGCATCGCCCGTAGCTTGATTCCATACAACCTTCACTAA
Source organism: Lotus japonicus (assembly GCF_012489685.1). Lineage (NCBI taxonomy): Eukaryota > Viridiplantae > Streptophyta > Magnoliopsida > Fabales > Fabaceae > Lotus > Lotus japonicus. The sequence goes on along the minus strand of NC_080043.1, from coordinate 17,163,997 downwards.
GGATACTTCCTTGTTCCTCAAGCGTTTGGTGCTTTTGTCGACGATCTTGATGGGCGGCATCTCCATCGTTAGATCATCCTTCAGCTGAATATCATCAGGTTCAATCACATGAGAATCGTCAGCCATATACTTCCGAAGTTGCGACACATGCAGCACATCATGTATGTTGGATAGGAACAGCGGTAAGGCAATCCTATACGCCACGGGTCCAACACGCTCCGTAATTTGGTACGGTCCGATAAACTTTGGAGTAAGCTTCTTTGACTTGATCGCCCTTCCGACACCTGTCATCGGGGTAACCCGCAAGAAGACATGATCTCCAGCTTGAAACTCCAACTCCTTCCTGCGATTGTCAGCATAACTTTTCTGACGACTCTGCGAAACCCTCATCTTCTCTTGGATTTGCTTCACCTCTTCTGTGGTTTGCTGAACTAATTCAGGCCCAACAATCAAGTTCTCCCCATCTTGATGCCAGCACAAGGGTGTACGACACCTCCGACCATACAACGCTTCATAAGGCGCCATCCCTATACTTGCATGAAAACTGTTGTTGTAAGTGAACTCGATCAATGGCAACATCTCATCCCAGCTGCCTTTGTGATCCAGTACACAAGCTCTTAGCAAATCCTCCAAGGATTGGATAGTCCTCTCGGTCTGCCCATCCGTCTGTGGATGATAAGCGGAACTCAAATTCAGCCTGGTTCCCAAAGCCCGCTGCAAAGCTTCCCAGAAACGCGAGGTAAACCTCGGGTCTCTGTCCGACACAATGCTAGATGGCACACCGTGCAAGCGTACAATCTCAGCAATGTAGATCTCCGCCAACCTCTCTACCTTGTAGTTCAGATTGATTGGCACGAAGTGAGCAGTCTTCGTCAATCGATCAACTACAACCCAAATTGCATCGAACTTCCTTCGTGTAAGCGGCAACGCCGTCACGAAGTCCATGGAAATGCTATCCCATTTCCACTCCGGGACATCCAATGACTGCAGCTTTCCTGCTGGTTTCTGATGTTCCACCTTCGCCTTCTGACACGTCAAACATGTCGACACATACTCAGCTACTTGTTTCTTCATCCCAGGCCACCAGAAATGAAGTTTCAAGTCCTGATACATCTTATTCATCCCCGGATGAATACTCAATCTGCTTTTGTGACCTTCATCCAAGATCAGCTTCCTCATTACTGCATCATTGGGTACACAAACTCGTCCCTTACAACGCAGAATATTGTCGTTCCCAATAGCGAACTTTGACGCTTTTCCTTGTGCCCCAAGCTTGCGCCATTCAATCAACCCTTCATCGGTCTCTTGTTTCGACTTTATCTCATCCAAGAGTCCACTAGACACCGTCACCATTCCAAAGCTCAGCTTCCCCGGTGCGAGTTCAACATTCAAACTCAGATCACGGAAAGCCTCCAACAATTCTAACTCCTTGACCATCAACGAGGACACATGTATAGCCTTTCGACTCAGAGCATCAGCTACAACATTGGTCTTCCCCGGATGATACTGCAATGAGAACTCATAGTCTTGCAGAAACTCCATCCACCGTCTCTGCCTCATGTTCAGATCCTTCTGATCAAACAAGTACTTCAAACTCTTGTGATCACTATAGATCGTGAACGTACTGCCATACAAGTAATGTCTCCAGATCTTGAGAGCATACACTATAGCAGCCAACTCCAAATCATGCGTAGGGTAATTCTTCTCATGGACTTTCAACTGTCGCGAAGCATAAGCAATCACCCTCTTCTCTTGCATCATCACACAACCCAAACCATTATGCGACGCATCACAGTACACGTCGTATGGTTCTCCCTCCTTTGGCAAAGCTAGTACAGGTGCGGTGGTCAACCGCTTCTTCATTTCTTGGAAGCTAGCCTCACACTTCTCCGTCCACGCAAACGGTTGATCCTTCTTTGTCAAATGAGTCAACGGTGCAGTCAACTTGGCGTAATCCTTCACGAAACGCCGATAGTAGCCAGCAAGCCCAACAAAAATTCTGATATCACTTGCTGTCTTCGGTTGTTCCCATGCCAAAACTGATTCAATTTTGCTGGGGTCCACTGCCACACCTTTGCTAGATATGACATGACCAAGGAACTTCACTTCCTCCATCCAGAACTCACACTTTCCTCCATTAGCATAGAGTTCCTTCTTCCGCAACACCTCTAGCACTTGACGTAAATGCTCCTCATGTTCCTCCTTACTCTTCGAGTAAATTAGAATATCGTCTATGAACACCACCACGAACTTGTCCAAGAATGGCCTGAACACACGGTTCATGTAGTCCATAAAAACTGCGGGTGCATTAGTAACTCCAAATGGCATCACGAGATATTCATAATGTCCATATCGAGTTCTGAATGCCGTCTTCTGAATGTCAGCCTCCTTCACCCGAATCTGGTGATACCCTGATTTCAGATCAATCTTCGAGAAAACAACTGCTCCCCGAAGTTGGTCCATCAAGTCGTCTATCTGAGGCATCAGATAACGATTCTTCACTGTCACCTTGTTTAGTTGTCGGTAATCTACACACAACCTGGACCTCCCGTCCTTCTTCTTTACCAACAACACTGGCGCTCCCCAAGGAGACACACTCGGTCGAATAAATCCCTTTGAAGAGAGATCATCCAACTGTTTTGCCAATTCCATCAATTCCGCTGGTGCCATCCGATACGGCGCCATCGATATCGGTCTCGTGTCGGGCATGATGTCAATGGAGAACTCCGTCTCCCTTACTGGTGGCAATCCGGGCACATCCTCCGGAAAAACATCCACATAGTCTTGCACTATCGAGATGTTCCGTACATCACTATCGTTTCTTGCTTCCGCCACGATGGAGTTCACGAACGCCGGTGAACCCTTCTTGGTACGAATTCAAATAATCCGTAACTCCTGAATCCGGAAATACCACGGCCTTGTTAGCACAATCCAAAAGAACATGATATTGCGCCAACCAGTCCATCCCCAGAATCACATCGAGCTCTTTAAGCCCTAAACATATAAGGTTTGCAAGGAACTTCCGATCCTCGTAAACCAACGGACATTGATACTCCACTCCAAATAAGATCACACTTCAAACATCTTAGCAAACAAGTCTACCCAATCTCACCGCGAAGTTTTGAAAACACATTTATCAAACAAAACACCACGAGTTCGAAAACTCGTAAGCCCAAAACCCTTAGTGCTCTGGTTTCTCAACCGGAGCTCTGATACCACAATGTAACGCCCCGATTTCTCGGACGTCACGAAAAACCAAAAATCATGATTTTCACAAAGAATTTTCGCCGTCCATTTATTAATCTTCATTAAATGACAAAGATCCAATTATTACGAAAGTTCTCAGCGTTAAATATAAGTCAAATAAACAAACGTGCGAGTAAGGAAAACGAACGATTGATATAAATCCAATAACTGAAATAATGTACGGTGGCCACACCCATGTGTGTAAACAAAACCACCCTAGTAATCTGACAAAATTGTTTACATTTGAAAAATCAACTACAAGTACTTCAAAGTAAAATAAAAGCTCCAAAAATAAAACAGCGCTCTCAACCCAATCAAGGCCACTCGTTGCAGTCTGCATCTTCTCTGGCCCACATGTTGGAAGGCTCCGGCGTCTCCTCTCCTGGCTTCGGAAGCTCAACTTTCATGTCCAGGTTCCACTGCCTCAATGCCTCCAAGCTCCACCCAAACCCTAATGGTACGGGATCCATGAGTCCCTGATTCAGCTCTTGCTCGGGTGGTGCAATGGGGCTCACCGGCTCCTCCTTCGGCACCAAAAGTCCCTCTGTCGGATTCCGGTACTCGGAAGTCACTGAAGGCTCGCTCCCCTCGCCTGACTCGTAGCCTGGCCCCTCACTAGGGTCCGACTTTGAACCGCTGAGAAAATCCATCCCTAAGGGGAGTCCAAAACGGAAGGGTGCGTGAGGAAACCGAATATTCCCTCTGATAGGCTGAGTCTCAACAATCTGCCCAGCTTGGTCTCTTTTGAAGATGGTCGCGCCGCCGACGTACACGTTCTTCTCCTGGCGGTAGTCGACACCCCAGGCCGTGTCCTCATCAAAACTATGGAGATAAATCTCCCAGTCCTGATCCACTAGCTCCTTCCGGATCACCATCTGTTGGCGTTAAGCGCCCAAACAACAAATAGCAAATAGAGAGGGTCAACTTCTGACTCTCAAATATCTCTAGTCTCTAGCATGTTATAGACAATATAATATCATCATTAATCAACAGAACAAAACTAAAAGGTTAATCACATAGCCTAAGTTTCAGTTAGTCTATGCGTCCTCACTTTTCACACAACCACCTTTCACCTTGGATCCAACAGCATTCGTCCAGCAGACGAACAACACCATGAGCAAAGCTCACAACATCATGGCGTTCCTTGGAACGACCACAGCACACCATGGGTCAGACACCCACAAGTCATAACATCACGGTTCAAACCGCATTCACCCTCGCGTGCAAGTTATCCGTTTTGTCTCTAACGGAACCACTGTTCTCATGGTTCATAGTCCTAACCAGACCTATGTTCCACTAATCATAATTTACTTGCATGCGAGCAAACATCATAAAATCCTAGTCTCATGTTACTACTTCAAGTAAATAGACAGGCATTTTATCTCATGTTATTGAAATTAAATAACATCATGCATAATTTCACTTAGCAAATAAGGCATACTTGAACTAGCATACATCAACTAACTAGTTCTATAGCATACTAAGAATTTATCATATTAACTTAGTAATAAATCATATCATCACTTAGCATAATATTGAATACTAATACTAAGCATGTTATCAACCACACTCGCATACAACTTCACATGCAGGAAAGCAGTAAGACTTCTCTAGACGGAAGTGCCCTCACCTTGGCTACGCTTTCCACGCGAGATCGAGTACGTTCGATCTAACCTTTCCGTGCGCGAACCTGCACGGACCAACAAACTAGGGTTAGAATTTGAAGGAAAAAGGAGCATCATTTCCCCCCTTCAAATATTCGAACCTCATCCCCTAAAACCAAACAATATTTCATCTTCTTCTTGTAAACAAGAAGAAAAAATACTTGAGTTCACTACTTCCCGAAGGAAGCAGAGCTTAGTTACTATAGGAATTATTTCCTATAGAGGTCAAGAAGAACTCTGGAGAGGGAGAGATAGAGACTCACAAAAATTTGGAGAGCTCTGAGTTGTGATTTTCCCTTCACTAGAGACTCCTATTTATAGTGGAGGATGTGGAGGTAAAAATACGATAAAACCCTTAATTTTAGCCCAAGCCCAAGGGCAAAAATATAATTTTAATTAATTTTTATTCAAATTAATTACTTTTCCACTAAGCAAGTAACAAACTCCCCTAAATTCCCTCTAACAACCTTGGCCGTCCCCCCCTTCTAGTTTGTTAGGATATTTGTTTTTTTTTTTTTATTATTAAAACACTAAACACATGGAAATAATTTTCAAATTTGAAAAACCAAACCATTATCCTAACAAAGTTTCGGCCACTCCCTAGAAGAAAATATATATTCAATTCTTTTTTTTTTCTTTTCTTATTTCCAAAATAACATTAAATCCAATTAAAAAAATTATTTAAATAAAAACTCCAAAACACTTTATATTTACTTAACAAATAAATAAGTAAATCTCCTCCTCCAATATAATAGATATAAGTCTCGAAAATTCCCTTTTATGCATATTCTATGCACTACTCGAATTTCATGCATGTGCATGCATGCATATCGACTACTCGCGCTTTACGTAATAATTAATTACGTAATAAATTACTATACAAGCGTTATAGTAACAAATAATCAGTATTTTCTCCTTACTGAAAATAAAACATCGTACTTTATATTATTCTTCAATAATACAAAACATAAATAAATCACCGGGTCTTACATTACTCACCATTCTTTTCTTAGATTTGCCTTCTCTATATTGTGGATTGCACTCTAGAATTTAACAACTTCAGTGTTTGATACTATATACATATGCATGTAGTTTTGTTGTTTAATCAACAGTGATATAGTTCTCTGACATAGCGTCATCTAAAGTTTCATACTTCACTTGTTATTCCTGACTCTATTTTATTAGTTATAGCATTGATGTGCAAAACTGCAAGTGTACAGTTTCATCCGGGGTTTTAATTTATCGAACCTCAAGGATTGTGATAGTTTACTTCTTAATGTTACCAAATTCTCGTTGTAAGGACGAAAAGCGAAATTAAAAGAGGGTTTAGTTGGTTGATAGAACGAAGTAACAAGAAAACGTGGAAAAGATAATTACTGATTTGAAATCACTTAGAGAAAAGCGCACTAGGGAATTGATTTCGTTTACCCTTGCTATGTTTCTATCCGCTACAATTATATATCAAATTAGTTAAATCTGTTCCTGGTGCTAAGCCTATATGTTTACTTGCTAATTCCTTAGTCAAGCACCCCTTCTAGTTAATTAGTGATAGCTAATTCCTTAGTACCTAATCCTAATTAACTAGAGATTCAATTTCATGTTCAGGCAAACACAAATAAATTGCTACCCTTATCCCTAAGGCGTAGAGACCCTTATTCAATTTCTTCCTAGATCCCTATCATCTATCAATTTCTCAATTGTGCAAACGATAGCATGAAACCCTTTCGCGATTGGATTCCATAAAATTAAAGAAGAAATTCATGAACTAAAATAACCATTCATATATAACTGAAACGTATCAAAAAATAGTTTAGAGAAAACTACACCATATCCCTAATGCAAAAGAGGATTAGTTCCTCATAGTCAGGGAGAAAAATTCAAGAAGAAGATGACAAAACATCAAAATTACAGTAGAAACCTGAAAGGGATCCTAAAGAACTCAGAGCTCTGCCTCCAAAAGTCTCAGAAAGATTTTCCACGTGAAAAAGGATGCTTAGGGTTGAAACTAAACACGTTTAAATAATAATAGATTCGTGACTGTGCCATAGCACGAATTACAGGCAAAATTCGTGCTACTCTCATGCTAGAAATTCCATCAACGGCTTCTGTCATGCAATAGCATCAATTTCCAAGCAGAGCTCGTGCTACTTCATGCTAAAATTTTCAGCATTGGTTTATGTCGCGCTACAGCATGGTTTTTAGGCTAAAACGGCACGAGCTTCATGCTGAAGTTTCCAGATTTGGTGCACTTCTGAATCTTGCTTATCTTGCCTTGATTTTCTCCTCTTTTCCTTTATCTCTTCATAAAATAAAACATATAATAATTAATAAAGGATGAAATAAGGATAATTACCCTAGTGAACTTTTCAAGACTCAAATTAAAATAACAACCTAAGTCCTATAAAACTCATAGAAATAACATAAAACTATAAGAAGATAATAAAACTAATTAGAATATCAAAATATTAAGATAATGTGAATACTCAACTAAAAATACTAAAACACTTAAATAAACCTTCAAAACATATGTCAAATACTACGAAAAAGGACAATAGAAACCCGTGTTATCAAGCATCGTATTGAATGTTGTTTTTAATAAAATATATACAAATTGAATAATTTTAAATAGTTAGTGTATATTTTTTTAAAAAAAATTGTATATTGGAAAACACAAAAAGCCGTTTGAATTAATTTTTTTGAATATGTAACTGGATTTAAATTTAAGACATTTATAAAAAAAATCACATGTTGACCAAAAATATGAAGAAAAATACAAAACATTATCCAAGCACATGTTGACCTTTTTAAATTTTAGATTTGATTATGATTTAAGTTGTTCATTTCTTTATTTTTTCTTGGGTATTTTATTTTATTTTGAGAGTATTAATTAGTTTTTATCATATTTATATTGAATTTTCGGATTTTTATTTAATTCAGGATTTTATGAGTTTTTATTGTGATTTGCTAGATTTTGGTAGTTTATATCTATCTTTAGTTAGTACCTTTTTAAATTTAAGATTTGATTAGGATTTAGTTTGTTTATTTATTGATTATATCTTGGATCTTTTATTTTATTTTTGATTTATTTTGAGGTTACTAATTTGTATGGTGTCTTTATTGAATTTTCAGATTTTTATTTAATTTATGATTTTATAAGTTTTTATTGTGATTTGCTAGATTTTGATAGTTTTATCTATCTTTAATTAGTACCTTTTTTAAATTTTAGATTTGATTAGGATTTAAGTTGTTTATTTCTTGATTTTTTTTCTTAATTTGTCTTATTTTTATTAAATATTAATTCCAGAAAAAGGGAGCTGATCTGGTGCTGAGGGTCCACAGAGCTACCACGGACACGCAAAGATTTGGTGGTTGCTAGGTGAATTTGGCAGAGTTTCTCATTAGTTGCGGACTACAGTTGTTTCTATATTGTTTCCATTTATCACCTAAGAGAAGTGTGTTTACTTAAATTTTCAAACTCATGTAAGGATGTAATAGAAGGGGAAATTAATCAGGGACTACTAAGTTAGTTAGATGTTATTATAGTAGTTACTTAGTACTAGGACGAGATGAGTTATAAATAGAGGGAAATCAAATTAGAGAAACACATTATATAATATTATATATCTCTCATTAAATATGTCCTTTAGTATCTGAAAATATTGCTAAAGTATGGTATTGAACATGTCTTAAGCACAAGAGAAAGTTCTTCGTACAACACATAGATAAAAAGTGATTGTTTGAACTTATAGGTCGAAATCTAATTCCTATGAGTGGTAAATAAAAAATGAATATGATGTCATTACTTTTTTCATAAAAAAAACTAATTACTATAGGGTTAAGAGTTCCCACGGGGATGAACATTTTAACAGAAAAACAAATTTTAATAAGATGTCACTATTTTACAATGTAATTTCATATTAAACATGTTCTACATAATCTTTCAAAAAAAAATGTTCTACATAATAATATAGTCTATTTTTATTTTATTTTATTCAAATTACAGGGCAAAATGCTCATATGGGAAAGAACATTTTAGCATGGAAATGCTTTAATGTCAAACATAATAAGAAAATTACATTCCATATATGATTTAAGTAAATTGTTCATAGTATTTCTAATGACTTTAAGAGTAAATATACATAAAAATTATGTGAGATTTCATGAGGTCTGTGGTATTTCATTTGTGTTGTGGAGTTGTTTTATTAAATAGTTATCTTTGTTAGTTTCTTAATTCCATCAGGTAAGAATCTCAACAAATAGTGTTTTTAGCATGTCAAATTTGTATAAACCAAGGTATTGATCCATACCTCAAACACAAGAGCAAATTTCACCGTAAAAACACTAGAAATATTTATTCTGGAGATGCCCACAATTTTCTACTACTTATCCTTCTGAAACCTAAAAGTGCCTGTTGTTTGTATTTGCGTATAATTTTCAATTGATATGTTTTAATTTTAAATTACTATAATGCTACCTACGTGAGATTTTATTTTATATGAAAAGTACCATTATACTTTTTTATACAATCATTATATTCTAAACTAATTGATTGATATTATTTTAATAGAAAAAATTTAATATAATTATTTTAGTATGGTTTTCAAAATTTTAAGAGTGTACATTTATATATGTATATAACTATAATAATTGGATAGTAAGAAAAGTACGAGGAATAAAAAATATTAATACATATGTACTATAAAATTATGACCTAAATTTATTAGTGCTAACAAATTAGAGTTACGAGATCTCACGGGGAGTAACATTTTATATGTAAAATGAAAATTTGTAGGAGTTAAAAAGAATAATAATTCATTTTTTCTATAACTTAAGTGTATTTTTAATAATTTAAACAATAAGTATATATTTATGTATTGTTACATATCTAAAACACAAAAGTATTACCCTTTATGCAACACGAGTATACATCTTCACAAACAAAATTCAGTTATACCTCACATATGCAAAACTTAAAGCTTTTGACTTATTAACTTCTGTGTTTTTCAAAATCTTTATATTAGTTAATGAAGTGTATGCTTACAAAACACTAAAATTGAGTGTCTGAAATTGTGCTTTTTAAATATCTACATCTTTATTATGATTTTTCTTACATTCTTAGCATCTTAAATATTTTACAATTTAAAATATTAATCGATGTATCAAATACAATAAACAAATTCCTCGTGCAACGCGCGGGTAAAAAACACTAGTTATTATTCATAAATAGTAAAATAGACTACTCACTTACAAATATTGATTTATTAATAGTAATAGACTAATTTAATATTTTCATCTCCTATTATTTAAAAATTATTTATCTACTTGTATAGTAATTTAAATATAAATTACTTTTGAATAATAATATTTTTAATTTAGTTAATTTTTATTATTTATCACGTGTCACAATTAAGTGAAAACCAATTGGTTACAATATTTAATAGTAATAGACTAATTTTCAATTTTCATCTCCTATTATTTAAAATTATTTATCTGCTTTTATAATAATTTATAATTTAAATATAAAGTACTTTTGAAATAATAATATTCTTAATTTAGTTAATTTTTTTTGTTAATTATCACGTGTCACAACTAAGTGAAAACCAATTGGTTAATTACATAATTTTATTTAAAATATAGGCTATCTTCAAAACAATAAAATAGGCTAATTAATAAAATTTAAATTAATTTTAGTTATTTTAAAATATAGACTCATTCATGAAAATATATAAAAAATTAAATTTAATAGAATAATCAATTTTTAAATGTACTTTTTATTCAAATATAAATTTGATACATTTTTCTTATCATATCTTGTCCTTATCATGTGCACCTCAAACACAGAATATGATAAGAGTCTATCCTGCTCTTATCCTATCCTGTTGTTATCATGTTCACATATATCTTATCATATCCTATCCTGACCACCAAACGGGCCCTAAAAGACAAAAATTTATAGAAATGGAGTTAAAGTGTATAGGTACAACAAAAGATATAAGAAATAATTAACTATAAAATAATTATTTTTTTGTTACACTGGAAAGATACATTGCACCCTCTAGGAATCGATCCCAGGACCTCCCATATCCAACTCATATGTCTCTTAGCTCCTACCACTTGAGCTATGCTACAGAGACTATAAAATAATTATTAATATGACTAACAACTTAAAAATCATATAAAGATAATATCAGTCTCATCTAAAATTTCTTAACTACCAAAAAAAATCTAAAATTTCTTAGCATGGAAGAACCCTCTTCAATAAATACAAATAGTCCAATTGACTTTGTGTAATAATTTCTATTATATGTATATTTTTTTTTTGGGCATTTTTACAATGAATCAAAAGCTGAATTTGAAAATTGTAAGGACTATTAATATTTTACTTGTAATTAGAGTTTTGCAAATTGGTCCTTAACTCTCATCAATCAGTAGTTATATTATTTGTCCTCTGATCCCTTTCCTTCTATAGTAACATTAGCCACATCCTTTTTTAACCTCCACAAAACTGAGAGCATCATCCCCAACCTCATGGTCAATCTTGATTACCACATCAAAGGTCGAGCCACCATAAATTTGACCAGCCGCCATAATCTACACTATCCAATCCGCCTTCTCTTCAGCCAAGATCCTGGCAACCCTCACAAGCACCGCTTATTCTCTCCATCAAACCAAAACAAACAGTACAAGAAATGGTCGCCTTAGAATTAAACTTTAGCGTTACCCCGACGACGATAATTTGACGTGTTCTGCTATCTATTTCGGGATGGATCAAGACAATTATGATCCATATTGGACCGATAGCTACCATGGCTTAATAGCTTCGGTACACAACACACAATACTCTATCTCTACTCAAAGTCTTGTCATGTGTCTCTCATAAGCATGGTCTCCACCTTTAGTGTCCATACTGATAAAAGATGAGATAAACAACAAGAAAAATATTAGAGGGGTGAGACGAAATTCAACACAATCACGCTAGAGAATAGTATAATGTAAATGAGCTTCACACCACAAACATCATCATATACAATGCATATGCTTAATGCTCCTTCATAGCCACCTGCTACTTTTCAAGAATGATATGCATGTGGGCCCATGCGAGGAACATCTCATCCCATCACGTTAGAAAACTATCGGGAGTAGTGTTCGGAACCCCTTATCAAACTCCTCTTGACCAACTATGATGATCATCAGAGGTCCTGCGGAATGTCTAGGCTCGCAATAGGAAAAACCACAAACAATTGTTGGAGTGTACAACCTAGCCAAACCCAAAAGGAACACTTACCGCTCCTTGGTACCCTTAGATCTCAGCTTCACCCTAAGGAACAGGCCTGGCCGAGGTGGTTCAAATTATGAAAGCATGCTCACTGTTGTTTAACATTTTACTGCCTATTTTGTGTTAATGAAAACTTGGGGAGTACAAACCCAAGTTAAAGTATTTATATTGGAGATGTTGGTTTTAGCCTGTTTATGTTGGATTATATGAATTATGTCATCATGGAATGTTGTTCTTTTGGATATGTTGGATTATATGGAGATTTCATTTTTTGTTTATAATTTTTCACATTTTTAGAATACATTTCGTGGAAATTTCAAAATAATAATTCTTTTTATTCTGAATCCGACCATCCGAACCGAACCAATCCGATTGAGATCGGGTTGGTTTGGTTCAGATCCAAAATAAAAAATTAAGAAATCCGAACCAACCCAAACTGAATATGTTTGATTGGTTCGAATATTTAAACACCATAAATCCGAATCAATCCGGTCAAATTACACCCTAGATCTAAAACAAGTTGGCATTATATATCTTTATCTGAAACAAGTTCAGAAATCATTTTTCAAAAGCATGTTTTCAGAGACTCTTATCAAAGCATAATTTAGGGTCATTTTCAAAACATATTCAGAAATCATCTTCACGACATATTTCTTTCAAAGCATACTTAGAAATACTTTATTATAAGCATAAATGAGAATCATCTTTAATTTAAAACGCATTTAGGATTCATTTTCAAATTATATTTCAGAAATCAGTTTCATAACATGTCTAAAATCCAACACCGCATCTTTTCTTAAAACGGTGTTCCTTAGACATTCCAAATGGGGTTCCTCTTTAGTATCACATCAGATAATGCATCATGACGCACATAATCATCTCAACACAATAATCAGGTCAATATAATATCATAATCACATGGCTCATTCACCATACATTCATATAGCATCACCATCATACATCATCAATCGTCACAAATCACCAACTCCATATATGACATATATCATCAACATCATATATCTTCAGCCTCAAATATCATCAAGATCACATATCATCAATCATCAACATGGTGTATGTAGCATCCTAGTTTCTCAACTGAGGAATCACATTAGAAACCTATCAAAATCTAAGGACTATTGCGTAATTCTAAGAAAACAGGATATATATTTTTTTGAAAACAATCTAGACATAGTTGAAAACATAACATAGCATGTACTCCCTCTGTTCCTAATTATAAAACCTAGTTTTAAATTTTTCATATTCCTAAATATAAGACCTTTAACAATAATCTAGCAAAAATTATTCTACTCTTCCATATATACCCCTCACATTAATTATGTGTTTTCAATTCTAAAATTTTAATTACCACCTACCATTAATTAGTGAGAGTAAATGACAAAGGGTAAATATGGAGGAATATATGCATTTTTAAAAAACCAATACACTAATTAGACACATTTAATGTTTTCTTAATAACCGCAATTTTTTGTATTAGGTTTTATAATTAGGAACGGAGGGAGTATTAAACAACCCGTTCCCGACATATAATAATAGTGACTTACAATAACATGAGAAGGGTTCCAAAATAAGCACGCACACTTAAGCAGTGGCGAAAACAGGGTCTTAGTAATAGAGTTTCAGAAGATAAAGAAGACTCAAAACATAACTACTAAAAGAAAACTAAACAACTTATTCCATCTCTGCTCCGCCGCTTACTATCCCTCCTCCATCTCAGCATGGCTAAGCATCGTCAGAAGGCTCTTCACCGCCTAATAGCGTTAAGCGCCCAAACAACAAGTAGCAAACAGAAATGGTTAACTCCATGCAATTACCACATATAAAAGAGAAAAACATGTTATTCAAATTTAATTACATAACATGGTAAATAAACTAGCAACTTATATCGAGTTAAATGACAAATCATTGAACAACCTAACATCAAACCAAATATCACTATAATTGAACGTTAGTGTCCTATGATGCGACTATATGCTACTACCAATATGGATTGATCAATAACGTCTCGCAAGACGGGACAGGGTGGAACGATAACCACTGAACTGCCACTTATATCGCCCCTGATAGACGGGACAAACAGAGAACGATAACTCCTAAATGCCACTTTTAAGCCCTATATGCCATAATCAATCAACCGTTCCAATCCAATAGTCATGTCAGAGTAACCACATGTTATTCATAATCTCAACAAACATAAATCAATTTAGTTATGCATACTAGATCATCAAGTAAATCATTAAGCGATAAATAATGGCCTAAGCCCAAGAAAACAAACAACATAAGCAAGTATACAACATAGCAAAACATGCCAACATTTCAATCAATTATCAATCAAATTAAACACCTTTATCTCAAACTCAAGCAATGCGATTAAAACATGCAAGACTTAAAGACGCTTCTAAACCGAGTTACCCTTACCTTCGTGAGTAGAAGTAGTGCATGGAAGTTGCGAACCTAAAACACAGAAATACAGTCTCATTAAGACAAGTTCCACGGTACGGAAACAGTCGTAAAACTAAACATAGTTCACGTCGAAAAAGAAAAGGGTTCCCCCCCCCCCACAATAGGTGCTCGCGGCCACCTCCTAGAAATAGGGCTTCCCAAATTTTTTCTTCGATCTAATTTAATTCCTAGGTAATTTCAAGTGATATCTAAGGATGGAAACTCTCAGAAAAATTTAAGGACTTGAAATGCGAATTAGGGGTATTTTGGTCAAGATTTATTAACTAAAAACTCAAAGTCAAAATTTTTAGATACAGATTTTGAATAACGATAAATAAGGCCTTTAGTAACAACTAATCTCAAAGGCACTAAGCAAGCTCAAGGCTTTTTGAATCAAAAAGCAAAGTCGGAGTAAAATGGGTTTCAGGCTTAAAACTCACATTTACGGCAGCTCGGTGAAAATCCGAGCACACCGACATCGATTATAACATGTTAGGTTAGTAAGGAAGGTAGTTGAAAAGAAAAATCAAAGCTATAAGACATTTTGACATTTTGCTCCAAACTTTGAGCATAGAAAGACATGAGAAAACCCAACAGAAAGTAGAAACAGAGGTAAGGATGATGAAGGTTACCTCGGTGCCGATCCAAAGAAACTGAAATCAGGACGATCGAGCAAACGATGAAAAAGCTCTACTCCCCTCTCTCTCTCTATCTCTCTAAGTTTCGGCCACTTCTTGGGAGGAAATGAAGAAAATTTCATTTTCTCCCTTTTTGTAGGTGAGGAGAAATTGCGAAAAATCGAGATTTTCGCGGTTCCGGTCGTTTTGGTACTTTTATCTGCTGATTCTAAGTGAGTATTTGACGACAGAATGCCATACCTCAGAACGAGGTTCTTTTAACTGAGAAAAACGTCTCAAACACTGTATGGGTCGATTTACGCCGAAAAAATACTTTTTGCAGTCGACGCCGGATGAAGGAACTTCCTTCAAGAAAAAGATCAAAAATGCCGAAAAGAATGAGGCAACGTGGATGAAAACTTTGTTAGAATCTCCGAATAGAAAAACTCTTCTGTCAAGGTCTTAATTAAAGTCCCCGAGAAGTTAAAGTCTAGCTTCGACGAAGTTCCGGGAAGTAAAACCTAACAAGCGTACAGTCCAAGGTTTCGTATCGGAATACTGGTCATGGGAAAATTACTCAGAGGTTCTTATTCTCCCTTAAATTCTAAAATTCTCTTAAACAGTGCTCTATGAGCGGATATAGTCTTTTTCGGACACTCTCGACCTTAGTCGGGTGCGAATATAGTTCCTGCTATCAATCAAAATGACTATAGTGTCATCCTTAAACATACTGTGAACTTTCGTCTTCACATTACTTGTCAAAACATCAAACACATAGTCAAGTTTCTCTCACACTTACACAGAATCCTATGCGTGAATTGGAAATTAATTAATTATTTAATTTCTAAAATCCTGGGTGTTACAGTGTATAAATAATCAACCACTCATATAATTCATATGGTAGGCCATTTAAAAAAGGCACATCCATTCAGTCAACAACATAAGTCATATATATAAGCTCAAACAAGGCTTAATAGCTCTTTTGGTCTCTCACTTATCATAATTTTTCACTTTCGGTCCCTTTAGAAAAAAATTAGCAAAATTAATCTCTCACATTTACACATTTTTTCTGTTTTAGTCCCAAATAGGGATATTTTTGCCAAAAATTAAGCAATGCAGAGGACCAAGAGTGCTAATTTTTTTATTTGGGACCAAAAGTGTAAAATCATGATAAGTGAGGAACCAAAAGAGCTATTAAGCCGCTCAACAATAATCATTATTATAACATATAATCAGAATCATATTCCCTTATCTTGAGTTGACGACCAAAAATGCTAATTTTTTTATTAGGGACCAAAAGTGTAAAATCATGATAAGTGAGGAACCAAAAGAGCTATTAAGCCGCTCAAACAATAATCATTATTATAACATATAATCAGAATCATATTCCCTTATCTTGAGTTGACGACCGATCCACAAACTTGGAGTCATCGCTATAAGCTTTCCTCAATCAATTCTCGTGGCTTCCACTACACATATATATAATAACAACAACTATATCAACTATAGATATATAGATATTATAAATCTTTTTTAATTAATTTTATTAACTCTTCTTAACAAATTTTAAGTTCTCATTGAAGGGTTAGACCATAAAGACACAACAAGGGGTTGGATTGTGTCCATGTAATTTGATCGCGATTGATTAGATTTTACTGGACTTTATCGATAGATTGCTTCGGTTAAGCTCTTAGTCTAGAGACGAGTTGTGCAGACGATAAAATAAAGAGTTAAGCAGCGGACAATGCACACAAGTCTTTTATTCTGTTTCACCCTATATTCGTGGGCTACATATAGTCCTTGGCAACAACTAAGATTTCCACTATTAAATATCAAGTACTTCTCCTAACAAGTATTATGGTATATGCCTCTTCAGGCACATTGAGTATTTTTATCCTGCCTCTTCGGGTATTGTTGGGTATTCTTCAAACCATTGCATCTACAGGCAACAAGTATTATTTATCCTGCCTCTTCAAGCATTATAGAGTATTCTTTGAAACATTTCCTCTGCAAGCAACGAGTATTATTTTATTCTTTGGAACAAGTATTCTTTTGGCAATATGTCTTCAAGCATAACAAGTATTATTTTCCACTGCCTCTCAGGAAAAACAAGTATTCTTTTACTATTATCACTCCATGCATAACAAGTATTCTTTTACCACTATCTCTCCAGAGATTGTTAAGTATTCTTTAGCAAGCCTCTGCAGGCTCAATGAATATTCTTGTATCCCTGTCTCTCTAGGAATAACAAGTGTTATTTTACATGCCACATCATGCATATTAATATGAATTGATTACTGTCTCGAGTGTTGTTCATACAAACTTACGAGATGTATATATATACAATAAAATCAATTCATCTCTAGTTGTATAGGATAGAGCTAATAGACAATGAGTTGCTCTCAATCCTTTCTTGGAATTGACTTGATCACCTTGTTGAGTAGACGTTGGGTGCTCTTGATCAAGATCAATATTCCATATAGCATAGGCTTGAATGTCTTATTTGAATCAGCTCTGCCTTTCTATTCTCCATCTCGTTGTTGCTCCTGCAATAGAGGTCATTTGGAAGGTATGAGTGTAGATCTGGACCATCAACATCAATGAACTTCGTCTTCTTATTACTACATGGCTCTTTGATTGATTGGGTCAAATCAGTTCTATCTTAGATTTTGATTGGATAGGATTTTGAATTAAAAGATAGAACATGATTTAATTGTGGAAATAAATTCTGCAAATTATTAATTCATAATAATTATCAGTAATGCTATTTTAGGAGATGATCTAGTATTATACGATTAATTATGGGAGATGTCAGTTTTTGCTCAGATTAAAAGCTTGATTTACTTTTTTTTAAATAAATTAAGATAGATTTTATTAGAATATAAAAATAAATTGGAGGAAAATATCACCCTCAATGATATATGCGGCGTGACACAACCATATGTAAGGAAAATTATTTTCGTAATTTTAAATTATATTTACATGATAAAAACATGTGTATTGAAAATCTAAAAAACTCGTGGGTTCCGATTTTGAAGGAATTCTTGTCAAGATGACGGATCCTGCCGTAGGTGCCTCTACATAAGCTTCGGAAAATTAAAGAGATATTGTTTTTAAATTAAATATGAAATTATAAGAGATATTTACTGATATGTATATAAATATCACACTTAACTTTTCTACTTAAACTATATAATTTGTTATAAATAAAAAAATAGCAAATAGTTTTATTTAGGCTAAAAAGCGGTTTTAACCCCTAATGTTTCAACTTTTTGTCAATATCGTACCTACTCTTTTTTTGTCTATGTTTGTACTATTCATGTTTCTCAAAAGTGCAACGAATGTCTCTCCGTCACTCTGACTTTAAGAAATGGGCGACATGGCCGTTAAATGTCATATCAGCATCCTACATGGTATGACATGTCATTAAACAAAATTCAGAACTTGAAAAAAGGGTGGAGGGATTCAAACCCAAAATCTTATTTTTTTTGTCAATGAACCTAGAACCTTAAATTGGAAAAACACTCACTTTACCAATTGAGCTACACAATATTCAAGTTATATTTATGGTATTCTTATTCATCACCCTTCTTCAAAAACATCATCTTCCTGAAGGTGCGAAAAACACTGGAAAGGGGGGGTTTGAATAGAGTTTTTGTATCTCGGGTATACTTTTCGCTTTTTCAAAACTCAAAGATAAAAACTAAGTGCTGAATAATAGGAAGTAAAGCACACGAGTATTTTATCCTGGTTCACTTGAGATAAAAGCTCAAGCTAATCCAGTCCACCTGTGAAGGTGATTTCTTCCTTCTTCTGATGAAGGCAATCCACTAAAATCAATGAGTGTTACAACTGCACTTTGCAACCTGCTAAGTGACTAACAGTACACTGATTTTCTCACTAGTATCCTCTTAAGAAGCTGATCTACCGATCCTCTTAAGACTAGCTAAATACTGAATCAGCCTTGATTCAGTCCTCTCAAGATCCGACCAACCTTGGTCTCTTGATGAACTTTACAATATGATGTAAAAGGTTTCGGGTTTACAATGAGTGCTTCTAACAAGCGAATAGTAAACTCAGATGTTTAAGAACAATGAAGAAATAATGCTAAGAGAATGGTTCGTTTGTGTTGAGTATTTTCAACAAAGTTTCTTAGCCTCTTTCTTCTTCCTTCAGCCTTTATATACTCCAAGACTTGTGATGTAGCCGTTGCTAGGGTTTTATCCGTTGGAGTGGCAATTCTGTAATATCAGACTGCTAGGCTGTACAAGGTAGGTGGCGGACAGACTGAGACTTGTACGACGTTGTACTGATAGCGACCTGTCCTTTCACCAGTTGACTTGACATGAAGGAGCTTCAGATGAACGTTGAAGAAGCTTCTGATCATCGTCAGATTGAAGCTTGGATTCTTCTGATCATGCAACTTCTGCTACTGAACGAGTTCCTCAGAACTTCTGATCGTCAGAGCAAGAATAACTTGGGTCTTCAGAACCAACTTCTTGTAAGTCCTCAGAACTTGAGTCTTCTGCTTCTGGACCGTTCCTCTGGAACATCTGGTCTTCAGAACTTCTGACTTGAGTTCTTCAGAACTTCTTGAGAGCTTCCATCTTCAGAGCTTCTGAAGTATTTGCCACTGTTCATAACGAACATGATAGATTAAATGGCTCTCTTTTTAGTAACCCTTGGTTCTTCTTCTTTTGAACGAATAGGCTTGGGTCAGATTCAGAACCTGTTTGTCACAACTTAAAGAGACAAACGTTAGGGTACCATAATTGTTCATCATCACAAACCTTAATTGTAATCATCAAAACATAGAGATGCAACCACTGATCAAACCTTGATCTTACACTTCCACTTATTATTCATACCCACAATAACCTTTCCATCCTCAACCACAAAACCCTCATGAATCACTTCCAATCCAACCTCCCACGACGTGCCACTCTCCCACCCAGGTCCGACGTAAGCTCTTCCTCTCTTATCTGCATCTTCTCCGATGATGTTGAGATTTTGCTCATTATATTTTGGGCTAAAATCTTTAGTTTATTAGGATTTGATTTAATGTGGATTGTAAAAGGTTTTAAGGGATTGTTATAGGATTTATTAGGATTTTATTGTAAAATAGAGATCAATAGAATCCACTATAAATAGGATAACAATGTAACCTTAAAAGTTTTACTTGGTACCACATGCTTCATGACACAAGTAATACAAAAGAGCTATAGCTACTCTATAGCCGCAGAGGTAGGCAATTTGGCCGAACTGCGTGACCAAAGATGTTGTGTGTTTTATCTGTGATTTCTTGCTCTACTACTTCGTGCAATCGAGGTGCTTGAATCCCCTACAAGTTAGTGGTATCAGAGCCGATGGTTCGTGGGACCATGACGGCTCCTTGTGTCGAAAGTCTTCATAGCAGTGTGGTTAGGCGGCGGGTTCCGTTGGCAGCGAACGGCGGTGCAAGGTGGATAGCTTCCGCAGACGGGAGGACCATGAGTGATGTGGTTGAAGGACTCACACTTGAGGGGGAGATTGTTGGAATCAAGTGTTGGAGTCAAGTCCCACATCGGAGAAGTCAAGGTGAGAGGGAGAGTTTATAAGAGATGTGACCCATAAACCTAATGCCTTAAGGTTTTGGGTTAAGATGTGGCGTCGAGATCTCTTGGTGTCTTGTTCCTCGGCCCATGGGCTCCCTGTCTCCCCCAACAGATGACAACTACCAGACTTCCATCGTCATTCAACCCAACCACCGTGCTTGCGCCGTGGACTTCGTCAGACTCAGAACTTCAACCCCCTGAACCTATTTCAGCGGCAAAGGCCCAGTACGAAGGTGAGTGATTGCAGTGCTGCTGCTCGAGAGAAATAAAAGAATCCATTGAAAAAGAGGGAGATGGGGAGATCGAGAGAGATAGTGACGCTGGACGAAGGTGAGTGATTGCATTAAATGAGAAATTGGGATTTGGGTTTTGGCTATTGCAATTGGAGATTGCAAAATTTCCTATCTTTTATAACATTGGCACTGGAACCGTGAGAATTGAAAGCATGTGAACTTTGTTGTTATCGAATAGACAATAAGTTCCATGTAAATGAAGAGAATTGAAGATGGTGGATTTTAGAGAATGCATGCTTTATTTTATTTGATAGATATGGAAAAATTTGGGTTTCAATATGGTTGGGGATGATGATAAAGAAGAAAATGATTAGATAAAGATAATGATGAAGAAGAATCGGAAATTTCTTATACATAAGGTCTCAGTGGGTATGAAGAACTAGCGGATTGATGATGAATAAGCATATTATAAATAAAACTTGAATCCTTTATTAATCAATTGATTGTGTAGCTAAACTAGTAAAGTAAGTGTTTTGTCAATTCAAGGTCCTATGTTTGAATCTCTCCGCCCCTTATTTCAAGTTATGAATTTTGTTTAATGATGTGTCACGCCATGTAGGATGTTGACGTGATATTTAATGATCACGTCGTCCATTTTTTAACGTCATATTAACATAGTGGTATTCGTTGCACTTTTGAGAAACATGAATGATACAAAAATAGACGAAAAAAGAGTATGGACGATGTTTACAAAAAGTTGAAACATTATGGGCAAAAATGGTTTTTTAACCTTTTATTTATTATTTTTAAGAAAAATCCTCAACATGATTTGATTTGATAATGTAGCAAATTATATTTATAAATATTATTATATATTGGAAGTAGTTGGAATATCTTTAGACAATAAATTTGTTATCAATTTTTTAGTATTACTATTTATTGTATTTAATACAAAAAAATATTTTTATATCTTTATGTATTTTAATATGAAGGTAGGAAATTTTGAATTGCTTAATTTATTTAATAAAAATTTCAAGTGAGTCAAAAATATATTTATTGATATACTGATTTGACACTTTTTTGTAGAATGAAAAATTAATTTATCTACCAATTAAATTATTTTACATTAATTTAATTATTGTCAATTTATGTAAAATTATACTTTATAAAAACATCAATATAATAACTAGATTGATAAGATTTACCCATTAGTAGTAAATTATTCAACACACTTTATAACAATACTTGAGAAACTTTATTTTTATAATAGTCCTACATTATATTATTGATATTTTATTTATTATTTTATGGTATCCAATTTAATATTTCATTTTAATTTATAAGAAACTATTTGATTGATTAGTATTAAAATTTTAAATTTTCATTAAATTTAAAGGGTAATAATGATGGATATATGTGGTATTAAAATGTGGTGAATCTGATTCTCCAAAAAATTAATTAAAAAAATACTAGACACTATAAAAACGTGGAGAAAGATTGTATAATGTAAAGGGGTTAAGGTGATTGTAAACTTGTGAGTAGATTTCCTCTCTCTCTCTCATGTCATCTCTTGGTTTTTGATACATAATTAAGTGTATATCCATCCCTTAACCCATGTCCTTTGTCTTTTGTATGAGCATAGATAAAGCCCGTGAAATGGAAGGCAACACTAAGGGAAACACTGATGTCCCTTCTTCTCATATGGCTCCATCTAAACCCCTCTTGGTGCCCGGTTCACCATATCTATTTGGTGATCAAAATGAAAAATACATGGTAAAGAATGGTACAATTTCTAGTGCTACCATTGACGACAACTCCACTTCAATAATTTACCAATCCCAAGGAGCAAAACCATTTTGAGTCTTAATAATGACCAATACATGGATCCGAAGCTCAAGCGGTAAATTTATTTAATATTTTTTTCTAGTTGAAGGTTCACCTTTCACAATCATACGATTTTTTTCTCATTTTCTTGTTTCAACTGTGAATTTTAACATGTCACTTAAAAAAAATATCGGTATTATTTCCTACAGGATTGCAAATCGACTGGCAGGACAGAGATCAAGAGATAAGAAAGCACAATATTTGGCCAATTTGGAGTTCCAAGTTAAGGCCTATAAGGTGATTCATGTTGTTTTCAGTTTATATTTTTTGTTTAATGAATTATGTTTGTGTTTTTGGGCCAAGGTATGTTATGTTATATATGTGAGTGTGGGTGTGTGTAGACTCAAATAGCCAATCTTCGGCAGCAAGTTGAATCCTATGAAAATCAAAAGCTCTTGATAATTTCGGAGAATGAGAATTGGGTCGTGAATGTGAAACTCTTAGGATCAAAACGTTACTCACAGAAGGTGAGTTACATTATTACTGTAGTTATTATCCCAATCTCTTTTTTTTTTTGATAATTCGTTATTATCCCAATCTCTGATATAGGCACACGAAATTTTGAACATTAACATGTATTTAACATTAATGTCAATATTAATATTTGATTATTTTTTCTTTTCAGTTGAAATTCAGAAGAACATGGCTGAAGTGAATATGCTGAGGAAACTCCATACCATGCAGCTTGAGTTGATGCAAGAACTGAAGTTTTGTAATACTAGTCTCACGCCAATGCTCAATGGTCAAGTCTCAAATTATGATCCTAACACTTCTCAAGGTGAGAGCATGTTAAAATTTATCTACAAAGAAAATAAATTTTTGAACTATTTTTTATTCAACATACAAGGTTCAGTTAGTGTTAGAAACATTATTGAATATGAACACAGTAAGAGGTTAATGATTAAAATAACAAAGAAAAATATTCAAATGTTTAATATATTTTACTTGAAAAATAGAAGGCACCGCTGGCATTTGTCTTTCATTTTAAGTAAAGACAATTAAAATTGGAAGTGATATTGAGGAAAATGCTTACTTATCATTTATCTTGGAAACTGATGTTATCACACCTCCCATCATGGAAAGTGTGAGGAATGGGGTGGGATATATTGGAGAAAGATAGAAAATGAATGAAAGAAAATAACAAATGAAAATTATGATAACTCATGGATGATGTAAATGAAGGGAGGTATAGACTAATAGGAGATAAAAGGAATGTGATAGAAATGTAACACATGTGAGAATGTAAGAAAACTTTTGTCATCTTCTTTCAATATTAATGTAAGTATACCCTTTAGGGTTCATTTGATAGTCAGAATAAGATAAGAGCATGATAAGATAGATAATTGGATAAAGACAGGATATGATAAGAGCATGATAAACTCTTATCCTATCATGTGTTTCAGGTGTAAAGGATAGTGATAGGATATAATATAAACAGTGAAAATACAAATTTTCCTTTATATAAACAATACAAATATTTTAAAAGATTAATTTTCTAAATTAACTTTTTTTTTAAATTGATTATTCTATTAAATTATTTTATTATATTTTTACAAATGGGCCTACTTTTTAAAATTATAATTTTTTTATTAATTAGCGTATTTTAATTTTTTTCCCTGAAGAGAGCCTATTTTAATTAAAAGTTTTGACCAATTGGTTTTAACTTAGAAGTAACAAGTGATAAAAAATAATTAAAATTAAAATCATAAATTATTATGTAAGTAGAGAAATAGTTTTAAATAATAGCAACTAATGATATAAAATTTAATCTATATTTACTACTAATAAATAAATATTTATAAGTGAGTAGCCTATTTCATTGTTATTGAATGGCAATTTTTTATTTTTATTATAATAAAAATTAATCTAAACTAAGTAGAAGCAAGTGAAAAATGATAATTTAATTATTTTATATGAGAAAATTCAATATTTTCACCACTAATAAATTAGTTAATTTTTAATTAAATTTATGAGTAATTGAAAATTTTAACTTAGCAATAACAATTAGTATTTGATAAATTAGTATATAACTAAAATTTATATTTTGATATTTATTAATTAATATTATTATGAATTATATTAGCTATAAATATTGAAATAATTAAATTTAGGGTTACAGTATAAAATTTACACATGATGGACAGAATATGATAAGGACAGGATTGTGTTATCATATCCTACCAGCGCAACAAACAACAGATAAGAGCAGGATATGATTGCACTATCATATCCTATATGCTTATTATGTTCACCAAACGGATCCTTAGATTCTTATCTCTAAGGGTAGCTCTCTCATGCTTTTTTGTATTTGGAATTCTCTCTCCAATTACTCGGATGTGGTGCAGGCGAAAGACCTACATAAAAGTAAAACTTCTAAGAATTGAAATTTTAATTTAGGGGTTCAAATAACCACTTTAAAATGATAATCTTTAAATTCTCTCATGCTTTTTATTCACTTAGAGGATTGGGATGCCCTTTACTTATGAACCACTAAAACCTTAATTTTAAAACTCATTATTAAATGTTATAACATGACACTAGTTTATACTAAACAATAACATATTTATTACTTGGATTAATTGCACTTTTGGTCCCCCAACTTTGCTCTTCCTGCGAAAATCGTCCCCCAACTAAAAAATTTAGAATTTTGTTTTTTCTAGAATTTTGGGTTTGAAGGTATGAAGATAATTGAGAGGAAGAAGATGAAGAAAGAGATGAAGATGATGAAGTTCATGTGTTTTTTATTATTTTTTTATTTTTTACCCAGAAAACGTTAGTTTTTAGACAGAAGTGTAACGACGGACCGGTTTTGCAACAGAGTGTAAACGTTGAGGATGGTTTTTGTTAATTTTTTAGTTGGGGGACGATTTTCACAGAAAGGACAAAGTTGGGGGACCAAAAGTGCAATTAAGCCTTATTATTTATGGTTAAGAGCAACAATCAGGAGGGTGTGGAAACAAATTTCTATTTGTAATGCCCCCGCTAAGAAAAAGTAATTTTTTTAAATAAAATCATAGGTAAAATTTATAATACTTAGACCATCTCCCCTTCTCTCTTTTTTCCTGTATATATTTACACACATACAATATATAATTTATATTGAAAACATGTATTTGTTCTTCCCCTAATTTAAATAATTTTGAATCCATCTTTGACTGTATTTTAAATTAAAGATTACTTATTTAGTAAATTCAATTGAAATATATGAAATCGGCTTAAATAATTTTTATCAGTTCACCACCTTTGGGAGGTAAATGTTTCAAGTTTGATTATGATTATGAAAATTACTATCTCAAACAATAAAAATTTCACATCGAGCCACTCATATATTGTTATATATATTCCCTATTTCAGGCTCTCTTTCATTGCAATTTTTTTATTATATAGTATTAAATAGTGGTCTATATTGCACAATTCTCTCTCTGATATATCTATCAGTCATATATTTTTGTTATTCTAATTTAAAGTTTCAGGAAATGGGGAGGAAACTTTTGGCATACCAGCAACTCAAAACCATATGTGAAAAGGTGTTATTCAGGTTGAGCATGAAGGGAACCTTAATTTAGCCAACCACTTCAAACTGGTGGATATTTAGATCCAAAATGATATGAACCCTAATCTTAAACGTCACTTTACAAGGAAGTAATGTTTAAGTAGAGTTCATGTCATGGATGGTTCTGTGGTATGCATGTGTTATGACTTATGCATGCTTGATTTATATTTCATTTTTGGACAATGCTTACATTTTGCTTTGGTAACATAGGAAAAATGACAATGCCTACATTTAATTAAAGCTTTTAAGCCATGTTTTAAATAATATAAATAATATTTCTCTATTTTATGCATGATTTTCAATATGTGACTTGAAATTGATTTGACGAATGTGGAGCTATGTAGTTGTCGGCATAGTTGTGGCTCACGACTAACAATTGTGGAAGATCATTAAATATAGTGTATTTATAGAAAGAGTTCATAAGTTAAGTTCTTCATTGATTATATTTTTATGTGTTTTTATGTTTTACGAGTTGATGATTAACATGCAGTTTTCATTTAAAATACAAGATTAATATGCAATTTTAATGTTTATAGAATGCATGTTTCATTCTTTCATAAAAAGTTAATACTTCTGGCATAATCGTTGATGTTGCAAACGATTCAGCTCAGCCTTACTTCATTTCATCTTTCTCCATGGATCTAGAATTGATGAACAACTTCAGCTTTGTGAGAACTCATGTAGAAGATGCACTTAAAGACCAATTGAGAATGCTCTGCCTCAATTAGTGCACTCTACTTCTTTTTTTCTCTTCATCTCATCAATGTGAATTTGACACTGTACTCTTCTTCCTATTTGAATTTGACTCTTAACCTCATGATCTTCTCTTCTTTCTATTCATCTCTCCGAATTTGACTCTTTGGCTCATTTTCTCTTCTTTTCAGTGTCACCAACTTAGATTGGTTGCTCATTTGACAATTTCCTCAATCGTTGCTCTTTTCTCCATGATCATCAACCTTTTGATCATTTCTCGCTGATCATCACTCTTTTTCAACAACTTTCTCTTTCTACAACATATGTGATACATACTAAGTCTTGAATATATGACCATTACAAGGTGTGAGACTTACTGTATGTAGTGGACGTTAGAGAGTTGAAACTAGTTATTCTGACCACACATACTTGAGAGCAAGTCTTCCGATTTGTTTAGGGGGATGGAGACTTTTGGTGCCGTTGAGAAATGTTTTTGAGCATATCATCGCCCATGATAGTTGTAGGATGTACTTGGTTGCTTGAATTCAACTTATCATGTTTAGGCTTGATTTGAATTTGGTTTAGCCTCTTAATCATTGAAGCTAGTGCTTGATAGGACACTTCTTCTTTCGGTTCATAAATATGCTTCATAGCTTCGGTTGATGTGATAACTCTGTCCTTTGATTTGTTCTTCTTTGTCAGACTCAACTAGTCACATGTTAGCAAGCATAATGTGTTACTTCTAGTTGCTTGCTTTAGTTTCTTTTTCAACCAAACTATTTCTCTTATGGCTGCTTGACTATTTATGGTTTTGATTCCCCTTGAGGTAGAATCATTTCATATAGGAGTGAGCTCAGATAGAGACTTCTTGGATCATTGTGATAGTGGGACATTGAAACTTTGGACGATTCAAACTGTAAGTTTTGGCTTCTTGGTCTAGAAAGATTAGACGTTCATTTTAGAGACGATACAAGGTCTTAGCACATGTCAAAATTTCCTCGTTTGCTTCAGGTGATCAGACCATGAATATATAAACGATGTCAGATCGTGATTCTTATGGAATTGGCACTGACTTATAAACATTCCCTTGCAACGTTTTTCTTTCTTCAACATCCTTATCTTCTAGGCATATAGTAGATATTTGACGCTTATGTGATGATGCCTGAAAGAGTTGAGTTGTTGCTTTCATGTTGATGCATGAGACATACCATTTCAGGATGCATAAGATTATTCTTCATTGTCTTTGAGTTATCTTCAGACATTGATTGTTGCTTGTAGATTTCCGGAGTCTTCAGCGATGTTTGTGGACTGTAGACTGTTCAGCATGTGGACGATTCTATATCATAGCCTTTGTTGAGTTGAACTTGAAAGCTTTTGTTGACTTTGATTCTTGACCTTTCTCTTCAAACTTTGATGCTTATTGTTTACTTTTATTCTTCTTCATTCTTCATGTTGATCTCTCATACGAGCTTTGTCTTGATCTTCATTGTCTTATCTGGATCTTCATGTTCTTCATGTCGATCTTTGCTTTCTCGTGAACCTTTGTACTAGTCTTTGTCGTTTTGATATTGTCTTCACTGCTTTATCTTGATCTTTAGTCTTCATGTTGATCTTCTATACGTGCTTTGTTGCTTTGTCTTAATATAGATATATAGAAATAGTTTCCCTTAGCTCTTATTCTCCAAAACATTAAAAAGTAATTTAAATCATCACATTTTTTATTGAGTAGACCTTCGGCTGGATTCAAGTTTTTTTTAAAGGGCCCGTCAAGAAAAAAGTTTTTTTAAGGGCGGTTTGACTAAATTTACAGAATTATAAATGTTCGACAAAAAAAAGAATTATAAATGGAAATAATAGTTAAATATAACTAATATATTTTTTTAAAAGAATATAACTAATATTTTAGTAAATCTTATGGGAAGAAATTTAATTTAAATACTAAACTAATCTCTAGTTTGTTTTAATTTATCAATATTTTTGGTTTCCCAAAAATACATCATAAGCGTTAATTTCCCGGGCTCCAATATCACGTTGGCAAGTCTCTTCCAACAAATCTTTTTTCATACACACCGTCAATAAATATATTGATATCAATTTAAACAACTTATTTATCGATTTTTTAAGAGGTTTTTATCTTCAGATAAATATATCGATATCAATATTTTAAATTGAAGCTCCGAAATTATAACTCAAGTGGTAAAAGTTAAATGACATATCAATTAGGTTGGGAGGTTCATGATCAATTCCTGCCTGGTGCAATTTATCTTTCTAATATACTTAAAAATATAGTACTCCCTCCATTCCTATATATAAGTCACAAATAACTAATTCTCTTAGATTAAGAAAAGTAGTTACTAGTAATAAATTTGTAAAAAAAATGATTTATTTTCCTAGATTACCCTTATTTACTTTCTTATGATTTTCTCTCTCCAAATTAATACTTCTAAAGTTTATCATCTCTTTCATATTAAATATGAGGGTGAACTTGGAAAAAATTATTTAATACTTCCTAGATATTAGAAAGTGACTTATATTTTGTAACAAAAAAATTTCAAAAAAATGTGACTTATAATAGGGAAGGGAGGGAGTAGTACTCAATAATTTAATTCTTTAGGATCTGGAACGAAATTGTTGGGCACAGAAATATAGTTCCTTTGTCCCATTTTGCAATTTCGTTATCACTCATGATGGGCGGTTATACTAGTAGCTAGATTTGTTTTTATATTTTTTCCTCGTTTGACTAAATACGGAAATAAATAATAATAATTAAAAAATTGATTTCATCACTGAAGGACGGTGGGTACAGTGAGAGAGAGAGAGAGAGAGAGAGAGAACCGTCTATTTCTGCAAAAGAGAGTTGAACAACAACTTGAAGTGCAAGTTGACACACTTTGGTGTAAAACCAACGTTAATTCGAACAACAAAAACGTGGGTCCATCTGGGTTTTCTCTGAAACTGCTGTTTTTGGATGCAAAATGTGTTTTTTTTTTGTTTTTCATTCCTTCATGAAGCTTCTCTGAATCTTTTCAAGTGAGAGCAAATGGGTAAGAGAAAGTTTTGTTTTTTCATTGTTTTGCTAGATTCATTTTCATTTTCTGTTTTTTTTACTTTTTTGATGTGATTTTGATTAGATGTCTTCATTGGTTGTTTCTTGTTTGGTGGTTTTGTTTGTTTTATTGTGAAGTTCAAGTATAATAATAGGTAGAAACCCTAGATTTGTTATCTTGGGTTTATGTATTGAGATGTTGTTGAATGGCTTCTGTAAGTTCTGTTTTGCTTTTTTGGTGAAGTCTGCCTTGACCAAAGTTGCTAAATAAAATTTAATTTTTTTTTTAATAACTAGCTGATTTACCCTGCAGCTTACTTGTTGAGTTTCTTTCTTCTGATATGGTCAAAATCTTACAACACTTTAGGATCAATGCTTGATCTACTGATCGAGCGAAGATCATATAAGTTTCTAGAATTATAGTTCCAGGACTAGATGTGTTATTTGTGATTTTTTTGTTGAGAGATTACTGATCTCTGTTATGTTCTGTCATTCAAGTCATGCTCCAGAGACATAATAGCCCTCTAGTCATGAACAGGAAGTTATAGTTGTTCACTAAGTAGGATCACTCCACAGCCC
Source organism: Lotus japonicus (assembly GCF_012489685.1). Lineage (NCBI taxonomy): Eukaryota > Viridiplantae > Streptophyta > Magnoliopsida > Fabales > Fabaceae > Lotus > Lotus japonicus. The sequence goes on along the minus strand of NC_080043.1, from coordinate 17,133,152 downwards.
CAGATCCATCAAAGTTATTTATTACGTTAAAATTTGTTAATCTAGCAAAAGGTGGTGCATTGAGTAGGTTTCTATAATTGGTCCTACATTTATTTTTGTCCACGACCGTGACATCCAATGATGCATGGACACTTCGTGTGTGTTTGTATTTACGTTCAAGTTGGCCAAAAGAACATTCACTCCAATGAAACAAGAGACATGGATTGGCCAAAAGCACATTCATGAAGACCTCTAATTGGACTTTACAATTTTTTCTTCAATTTTTTGAACTGTTATATTATTACCGACAAGAATTAAGAATACTGCAAGAGTTTGATAAATGATGGTATTTTATCATGTTTACAATGACTCTGGCTAATTTATAAAATATTGATTCTCACTTTTGATTCAAGATTTGTGTTCCGATAGAAATTTTATCCTGCTAATTTGTGTATTTAGTATGGTCACGTCATGTCTTATAATTTTTTCAATTTTGAGTATCCTCTTGTTCTTTTAGCACCATATCCGTGTCCCTATTGTATCCATGCTTTCTGGGTGACATCTTGTTGCATGTTTATTTATTGCTTAAAACTGACTTAATTCCTTTGTGTTTACAGGGCAATCGCTTTTTATTTAATTTGTAATTTGGGAGGAAAAGGTCCTATAGTTCTTGAGATTTTCCAAGATTGCAGATGCTGCTTCAAATTTCTATATAGTGACTAAAACTGCTCAATTACATAAAGTCTGGAATTTGTTTTTGACAAAAACTTTTAATGAATTCGTCTTTTATGAAGAAAAATATGAAGTGAGTGGAACAATCGAGATCCCAAAAAAGCTTCAATACAATAGCATGGATCCTAGAAATGAATACCAGCCTGGATCACAGTCAATTGTGCACGACTATCTGGATGGCCTTCATACTAGTAGAAGACCAACTGAACCCAATACATCAGAAGTTAAACCTGTACTTCATTACTCCATGCAGACGGGTGAGGAATTTTCTCTTGAATTTATGAGAGATAAGGTGAATCTCGGGAAGCCTGTTTATTCCAATGTCGGTGATTCCAATTATACAACAGGCTATATGGAACTGAAAGGCATTTTAGGCATCAGTCATGCAGGATCTGAGAGTGGATCAGACATTTCTATGCTATCAAAATATCCAAAAGAGTTTGACAGAAGCAATTATGGTTCAATTCGTTCAATACCAAGAACTTCACTGGATCCGGACAATAGACAGTTTGTGCATAGTTATGGCTCTTCTGGAGGCTATGGTTACTCAACAATGATGATGAAATTTCTTTGCAGCTTTGGTGGTAGAATACTGCCACGGCCAAGTGATGGAATGCTGAGGTATGTTGGAGGCCAAACACGTATTCTTCGTTTAAGAAAAGACATATCTTGGCAGGAGCTCATGCAGAAAGCTTTCCTCATCTATAATCAAGTTCACGCAATCAAATATCAGCTCCCAGGGGAAGAACTTGATGCTTTGGTATCTGTTTCATGTGATGAGGATTTGCAGAATATGATGGAGGAATGTAATCATCTACTAGATAGAGAAGGATCGCAAAAGCTTAGGATGTTTTTGTTTTCAATAAGTGATTTGGAGGATGCTCAATTTGGTCTCAGCAGCATGGGTAATGATTCTGAGATCCAGTATGTTGTTGCTGTTAATGGCATGGACTTGGAATCAACAAATAACTCAAATGTGATTGGTGTTGGCTTTTCAGCAAGTGATGTAAATGAATTGGACTGGCAAAATACTGACAGGGAGGCTAACAGAGTTGCTGTAGAATCCACAAGTGCCGTCAATGCTCCCGTGCCAAGCAATTTCAACTCATCAATGGCCACTCAGTTTCCGCAACCACAGCTACCACCTTCCTCAAATTCATTTGAAACTTATCCACTGTTTTACGGTGATCCAATGATGCACCATGGGGAACCTGGTGGTCAATATCTTATTCATCATGGTCTTAATCCTTATCATAGACCTGTTATTGGAGACACTCCTATTATAATGCCTCCTCATATGCTGATTAATCAACGAGGGGTTTTGAATGAGGGCCATCCACCTAGTGGATTACAAGGACAAAATTCAGAAATACCAGCAACATTGGTGAGAAAGATGGATGATAGTTCAACTCAACAAGGAAGTGACCCTGGGAAGGTTTTACCCTCAGAAACTCAATCAGCTCCTGCACAACTGTTTGATGGTTACTTAAAAAATAATTGTCCTGAAGCATCAGTTGTTCCGGAAGGGTATTCAATACCTCCAACAAAAATGGACCCGCTCCGAGATTATGAAGAGGTTTCTTCTACATCTAGCAGCACATTTGGTCCTGGTTATGTTGATCCCCCCTCTAATAAAGTTGACTGGAGTTGTCTTCACCCTCCTCCTGTTCCTAGAAGAGTTTACTATTCAGAAAGAATTCCTAGGGAGCAAGTAGAATTGCTGAATCGGTCCTCAAAGTCGGATGATGCACACAATTCTCAGTTTCATGTTTCAGATTTACTTTCTGATACCAACCCACCGGAGTCTGTAACAGAATCCAGTGGAAACTTGCATGATGGAAATCTGTCTAATTTAACTGAGGAAACAGAGACTTATTTTAAAGATAATAAATCCGTCCTTGATGAGACAAAAGAAAGTAAAACAGACTTTCCTACCTTGCACCAGGTTTCTTCTGTTAGGCACCATGATGATCCCGCATCCTATCTTCCAGATGTTGATTGGGGGGATACCTCTGTGAAAGAATCTAATGACGCTTCTAACATGCAAGCACCACCTGTTCCTTTGAATGGGTATACAACTACAAAAGATGATTCTCAACATTTTCCGTCAAATGTCGTTTACAAACAAGCACAAGGTGACATTCTTATTGATATTAATGATAGATTCCCACGTGATTTGCTAACTGATATCTTCTCTAAAGCAATACTAGAAGAAGATCCCTCTGGTGTACATCCATTGGCCTCAGATGGAGGGGGCCTGAGCATAAACATGGAAAATCATGATCCTAAACGGTGGTCTTATTTTCACAAATTGGCTCAAGATGGGATTGGTAATGTGTCTCTTCTCGACCAGGATCATCTTGGTTTTTCACCTGCAACAGGAAAAGTTGTCGGGGATAATGGAGCTCAACATGTTAGACCTTTAACAACTGATGAAGTCTCTCTAAACCAGGCAGAGTCCCACTTCAATTTAGGTGAAGAAAATCAGGAAGATGTACATGGAAGGATTGGAACAGAAATCCCTGTACCGGGGTCAAATTATGAACATCCCCAAGTAAATGACACTGACAGTGTGCAATTTGATGCTATGATGGAAAACTTAAGAGCACGAGATTCAGAATATGAGGTATGATTTTAGTATTTTTTTTGTTTCAGTATCTTTATGAATATCTTCTGACTGAAGTTCTTATTACTTTAACATAGGTTGGTAAGTTTGAAACAAGGAGTACTAGTCTACCCCCTCTTGATCCTTCTTTAGGAGATCTTGATACAAGTTCCTTGCAGGTAAGATGTTCATTCTTTCATGGGCAATATCTCTTCTGTGCTGTGATTTTGGTTCTGTTTGGTTTTTGGTTAGTAGGGGGTGTTAAAGAGGAATTTTTGTAAGTTCGTTGTTGGTTATCTGACTTCTGTAAATGAAGCTGTCTTGCATGTGTATGAGTGCTAATAAGCTTATGTTTGAGAATAACATGTTTTGCTGTTCTAATTCTTAATAATTTATGTAGTAACTGAGGTTTGATTAAGTTGACTTCAAAAGTTCAAGTTAGCAGTGGATTTCGATGCTTGCAATTTAGTCATGAACATGACTCAATCATGTTTATATATTCCCTCTTACCAATTTTATTTAGCTAGTGGATTTTTTTCTAAGTGTGGGTTGAGAAATAGAAGTTATGTAAGATACTGATGGGCTATTTGAAACTAATAACATTATTTGAGCAAGTGTTTCTTTGACATGTTTTGTATCTGTAGCGTATATAGATGAACAATACATTTTATGGACAATTCAATCAAGGTTTTCATCATGATAAATGTGTGTGGGACATTTTTCCTGTTCTCATTGACTCTGGGAAGCACTTCTGTGATGCTCTAGCTGTTTTCATATATCTTCACAAATGTTCACAGGCTTCAGATGTCCATTCATTGTCTTCGCTGACACTGGCCTAAAAATCTTTTCATCTTTTCATTGTTCTGATGAATATTGTAGCTCATAAAGAATGAAGATCTTGAAGAGCTGAAGGAACTGGGTTCTGGTACCTTTGGGACTGTGTATCATGGAAAATGGCGAGGAACAGATGTTGCAATTAAAAGGATAAAGAAAACCTGCTTCACTGGTCGATCATCTGAGCAAGAGAGACTGGTAGTTTATAATTTAATTTCTATTGGACAGTATGCACTATCTCTATTATTTTTCCTTTTACCTTTTCCTTCTTATTGCACTTGCTTGAAAGTGCTTCAATGATAGTGAAATATTCTGGGACTCATGAGATGATATTTACTTATTTCCTTAGACTGTTGAATTTTGGCGGGAAGCTGACATTCTTTCCAAGCTTCATCATCCAAATGTGGTGGCGTTTTATGGTGTGGTGCAGGATGGACCAGGAGGAACAATGGCCACTGTTACTGAGTATATGGTGAATGGTTCCCTCAGACATGTATTGCTTCGCAATGATAGGTAACGCACACCAAGGAAGGGATTTTGCATTCTTTTTTTAGTTATATTGTTCAACCAATAGCCTAAGAATTAAATTGTTCTTTTCAATAATGTTTTTAAACCTCTATATAGTGCTTACCTTCAAGATTTATCAGGCTATAAAGAATGTTTGGTGATGAACCTTCAACGTTGCACTGATGGATTTGACTATTGAGAATCCTAGCATGATTTTCCATTGCAGGTATCTTGATCGTCGCAAGAGACTGATAATTGCAATGGATGCAGCTTTTGGAATGGAATATTTGCACTCAAAAAACATTGTGCATTTTGACTTAAAATGTGACAATTTGCTTGTGAACTTGAAAGATCCTTCACGGCCAATATGCAAGGTATTTAAGCTGGGATTTTACCTCCTATTTTGTGAACTTAAAATGTTCTGTTTTTAATAAGAACTTCAGACTTGAGAAGACTAAGAAATTTTCTTTTCCAGGTTGGTGATTTTGGCTTGTCAAAAATTAAACGAAATACCTTGGTCTCTGGTGGCGTGCGGGGAACTCTACCATGGATGGCTCCAGAACTGCTTAATGGTAGTAGTAACAAGGTCTCAGAAAAGGTAGAATTTTAAATTGTTTAAATAAAGTGCTTTACTTTTATTCCATGATGAAAAGTTGAAATTTAAGTTAGTAGCTGATTTGTATCGATCTCTCTTCAAGATGTTGAAATAGCATTTATATCCCGTTTGGAACCCGTTTCATTTTTCATAAAGTGTGTTTTGGTTACTTTTTGTGAAGAAAAAGTGTCTTGGGATGCGTTATTTTCCCGTCTTCATATTGGTAACCAAACAGGGCGCCTCAGTTGGCAAAAGACTCTTTTACTAGTTTTTAGTACTCAGTCAGGACTTCCGTTCTACATCTCACCTTGGAGATGAAATTTATACAAAATAATTTTTGCTTGAGCCTTTTAAACACACAAAATTTCCTATTTATTTCTGTTTCTACTCCTAGATATCTTCTGTTTGTAAGTGTTAGATCTTTGCCCCCCCCCCCTCTCCCCTCTATTGCTTGCATGTGTTTGTTATGTGTAATTCTACTAAGTGTAAAACTGTTAGTTAGTTATATCTGTTAGGTATGCATAGCTGTCAGCTAGTTTGAGTCAGTTTCAGATTGTTGTGCTTGTGTTATAACTTATAAGTTACTGGTAGCTTTGCAACTCTATAAATATAGTGGTGCACACTGTAAAATGAAGTTTTCGATGAATCACTTTCGTTTAGTTTCAGAATCCTCGCTTCCCTATGCACAATTCTATGTCAATAAGGGATGCTTGAAAGTTTCACCTCTCACTAATTTTTTGGACAGAAATGTCTGAAACATGAAAATATTTCAGTTTGTAATCCTTATTTATCTCTTATAATTCACCTTCTTGTTGCTTGGAGTTATTGGTTACTGATCATAGAATTCTGATTTGTAGGTTGATGTGTTCTCCTTTGGCATAGTACTATGGGAGATTCTTACCGGGGAGGAGCCATATGCCAATATGCACTATGGTGCAATCATAGGTGATTTTTTTTCTTATTCTCTGCAGCAAAGCCTAAACTGCATTCTTGTTGTGTCCTATTTAGATATGTTTCTACTTTTCTTCTTTTTAAGAGTATTAGGAAAGCTTTTCTGTGGTCCTTGGTGGTGAGTGAAGAATCACTTTCATCCCAGAAAGATATAGGGTCTGTCACTTCATCCCCTACTAAGGAAATAAGCAAAATAGTCCTTGAAAGATGAAACCAAATTTAAATTTAATCTTTCAGGGACTAAAATGGGTTGTCATTTTTCAACTTTCAAAGATTTATATTGATCTCAATTTTCATCTTTCAAGTACTACATAGATCGTTTTATATCTTTCTGGGACTATTTTGCCTATTTCCATCTTTCAGGGATTAAGTTGACCGACCCCATATCATTTAAGGGAAAAAAGGACCATTCACTCCTTTTTTAGCTATAACCTTACCAGCTCTTATGAAATTGGCAATCTAAGTTGAGATTTTGAAATGTTTGGAAAGTTTGACATTTCAAAAGAACTAGCATATATCAGATGAAAATTTGGTATGAAAATCTAGGCTTTACACCCAAGCATCACCTTAAAGATGTGTAAGGCAAAGGAAAATATGGTTTTTATGTAATAGGCTAAAGAAAGACACATTTATCAGTCTTAGAGTATTGTGTCAAATTGCTAGCTTTTGGGGTAGAGTTAGGCCTAAACCAAAATCTAAGATTTCTAGTAGCTGCATTTTCCTTTTCAAATTCATGAAGGCTCCTGTGGCAGTTACATGATACAGGCTATTATTATTAACTCCTCTCTTCCCTTGTAGGTGGGATTGTGAATAACACATTAAGGCCAACAATCCCAAATTATTGTGACCTTGAATGGAGAACACTAATGGAGCAATGTTGGGCACCAAATCCTGCAGCTAGGCCATCCTTCACAGAAATAGCTAGCCGATTACGTGTGATGTCTGCAGCAGCTAGAGAAAGCAAAGCACATGGCCACAAAGCATCACCTAAATGATTGAAACAGATACTGGTTCTCCTTTTCCATCCTCTTGTACCACTATTATTCATACTGATAAAACTTATTCATTGAATGGTCCTCCAAGGAAGTATTTTATTACCAAGGGGGGCAATACTACAACAACAGAAACAAACCAAACCATTTTCCAGTCTAGGTGGGGCTATCTGGTCCTATACTTTATATTTTATTGTATTTTTTTTTTTAATATTCCAATACTTGTTTACATTTTTGTTGTCCACTAAACTGTTGTAATGCAATTTAAAAATCATCATTTTTGTTTTTGGTTGAATGCCTGTTTTTAGGACTTGATTTTTTTTCCTCCTTTTTTGGCCTTTTGCTATCACTCCATTGTCTTGTAGCCATGGCTTGAATTTCATGTGTAAATGGCCAATTTCACATTTGGGTGCTCAATAATAAGCAGTTAACTAAAATGGAATTGCAGAATTAGCTCCCTATAAAGTTGTATACTCATTGCTATAGTAATCATTTACGTGCTTTAGCTTGGTTTGATATTTTTATTATCTATTTTTATCTAACCTTTTGGTTTTGATCTATCTTTTGCCACGTGGGATGCTTAATTAGAAAGTAGCTGAATCAAATGATGTATTGTGAACATTTAGAAACGAAAAATAGTAAATTTCAAATAAGAAGGCCTGTTTGAAAATTTTTGCTTCACTTAATTGGATCAGTAACCATACTTAGTGCGTAGGCGAGGGACCAGTCACCAGTGTTACGGTCTATAAGTGTTATGGGCTATCAGCTATTTGACAAAAATATTGTACCACACTTAAAAGAGCCTGAACCAATTATGAGGTTTCCAAAACTTGAACTAATTTTTAAGAACCAAACGGGCTATAATTTCATATTTCATGATCCTAACCTAAAAGAATTTCATATTCATGGCTAAGTTACAATTTTTGCCCATGAAATAACGCGATTGTTTAATTTTGGTCTCATTTGTTCAAAACAAGTGATTTTGGATTCAAATCTAATGCGATTGTTTAATTTTGATCTTGTCGTTAATTTGATCTACATCAACGGACAGACTTAACTTATGTGTCATTTATGACGTGCACATTATGTCACTTAGATGCCACCTAACTTTAAAAAAATTACATTGTTAAATTTTAAGTGAATCATGTGACCTAGATTAAAGGATCTTTTCTTCATCTTCACACCATCCATAGTCGCAAACCAAAAGTGGGAGAGAAGGGAGAAGAGCTTCCGTTGCAAGCCAGAGCCGAAGAAACCATAGGTGAAATCAAGTGAATGTGATTCGTAGAAAGTTTTAGGGCACGCGAAGATCATTCAACGAGAGGTAGCATTCAAGCTTTGTCTGGGAGCACTATGAGCGATGTCATTGTTTGGAGAAGATTAATTTGTGATTATGGGGTTGAAGCTCTGCTTAGGACGTCATGGACGAAGGACAATTCAGGACGAAGATTCTATGGTTGTGGAAGGTATCAGGTAAAGTGAAATCTCTAACATTTATCCACATAAATGGCAGGTGGTAAGTGTTTACCACTATTCTATGGTGTGCCAACTAATTTTGGAAATAAAATTTCTTTCGAAAAGATATTTATTATATAAAAAAATTATACCCACATCCACCAATAATTATACATAAAAAACACAATTTTTCCTACGTATATTCCTTCATATTTTTCTTCGAATTTTACTTCGAATTTAGGCAAAATTGCCGAAAAGTTATTTCCTGTAAAAATATCTTAGAAAATAATTATAACAAAAAATATTCTACGGAGTTTCTTACGACGGTTTCCTTCAAATATTTTCGAAGCAAAATCATGAGCTCACGTAGCATTATTGCACATCCACCCTTTTTCAACAAATTGTCATTAAAATATTTTTAATTATGTTTTATAGAATATAGTAACAGTTAGCAGTAAGAATAAAAATTAAAATAATAAAACAGACAGAGGCAAATTTGGGATCTGCAGACTGCAGTGTTGGCCTTGGTTGGTTGATTCTCCACTCCTTTGACTATTTGCTGACACAGCAACTTTTTTTTTATTCCACAACAAACACACAGTAGAGCAACTCCAACGCTGGTTTCTTAGTCCAGCTGGAGTTGCTAAGAAATCAAGGGACAGTTTCTTTTGCATTGGAGCAGTTTCTTAATGGTTTCTTAATTCTCTGAACAGTGCCCAGAGTTCCTTCCACAAGGAACTTTGCTTTTGGTTTCTTAGCATTAAAAAAATATGATTTTCTCTCACCAAAACCCAACTGATTTCAGTGGGAAAACAACATTATGAAAATGAAGGCTAGAAGATGATCAAATTGAATAAAAAACATAACCCAGATATGCAGAACAGAAGAAGACATGAAATTGAAAAAAAATTATTATTAATTTTTTCAATATTACAGAACAGACCTAGAGAAAAAAAAAATACAAACAATGAAGTTCCAATCTTGCAGTGCATGTGTCAAAAGGGACCTCATTTCCTCCGATCTGGTGAAGTGGCCGGTTTGGGGCGGATCGAGGCTCTATAGTGACGGTGGTGGTTGTTTGGTGGCCGGGGGTGACTGCATGTAGTTGTTTGGTGGCGGTGGTTGTTGTTTGGAGGCCGTTGGAGAGTGTGCGTGGTTTTATGGGGGCGGTGGTGGTTGTTTGAGTGAGAGCGAGAGGAGAGAGCTAATATGAGAGGAGAGAGCGAGTGGGTGAGAGAGAGAGAGGAGGGAGAGGGGTGGAGATGGCCGGAGAAGGGTATAGCCGGAGATTGCAGAGGAAGAAGAGAAGAGGGGAGGAAGAAGAAGAAAAGGGGAGAAGAAAGGAGGAAGAAAGGGAGAGAAGAGGAGGCGTGAAGGGAGAAGAGGAGAGGAAGAAGAAGAGGGTGCGGCTAGGGTTATGGAGAGTGAGGAGGAAAAGAAGGTTTATATAGTGGGTGACCTGCTTAGCAGGTCAGCCCACCGTTATTGACCGGTTATAGCCGGTTTCTGCCCGTTTAGGGGTGGTTTAACCGGTTAGACCGGTTTTTTTTAAAATTTAATTATTTTAAATATTTAGTAAAATTAAATTTAAATTAAATTCGTATAAATATTAATTAAATTATTTTTAAGTTGAAATATTAATTTAGTATTAAATTTTAAATTTAAATTTGGTGAAAATAAATATTATTAATTTATGTTGTATGGTGGGACCCTTCAAATAGTAATTTAAGAAACTATGGGTTGGAGCAAAATCTGCTTCAGTTCCTTAAGAGTTTCTTAAGTCTGATGTGGCAGTACGGGCCCACCGGAATAGTGCAAAATAGTGCCGAATAGTGTGTTAAGAAACCAAATAAGAAATTGTGGGTTGGAGTTGCTCTAAAAGCCACAGATATAGAGAGAGAAAGTGAGATAGAGTGACAGACATAGAGAGAGAGAGAGAGAGAGTGTGTGTGCTGACATTTTGTTCCAAAAAGGATCATATTGGAGTTGAAGTAGATTCAGATTGTTTGGAACACAAAACAAAAATCAAAATCAAAACATGGGGTAGACACAGTTGGATCCTTTTTTACTACCTTTACAGATACCAGCCATGGCTCTTACTATATATATAGTTGGTTCTGAAGCTCAAAACAATCATCAGTCAGGTATATAGTTGGTTCTATTTCATGTTTTTCCTGATTCAGCTGTGTTTTAACTTTTCTGATTGATCTTTTTAAAGTCAATTGAATCAAACTTGGTTAGTGGAATTATGATCATCTATGGTGTGTTTTGATGGGGGAAAGGTTGAAGTTTGGACCCCAGAATTGTTTTGGGTTTCATAATCCTAGGAGAGTTAACTAGAAGTGAAGTGATATTATATGTATATATAGGTCTTAATTCAGTCATGTTATCATCCATATGATCTTTGCATGTGGTTTGGTTTGCTTTAAGAATGATGGGTTGACTTATCAATTGTTTGGCTGATACCATTTTGCATAAAAGTTTTGATTTTTCATAACAGTACGGACAATTTTATAAATCATTTTCTTCAACTAAATAATGAAAAGAAGTTATGAAATGAACTAGGGATGGAAAGAAATATGTACAAGATAAAGAACTTATTTAATTGGGAATTAATCCGCTGATGTTGAATTTGACTGTTATGTTAAAATTTTATTTCCATAGATATTCATATTATGATGGGATCCTGCAATTTAATATTTATGAAGAGAGAGATGGATACAAAATTCTAACATGATAAGATCATGTAAAATTCTAACATGAGTGGATTCACTTTCTATTTATCCAAAGACTAGGTGGTATGATCTAATTACTAACTGAGTAAAGACCATGAAGGAACAATCTGAGATCTATAGATCCTCAAGCTTAAAATTTTGAGAGAGTATCTGAGATTTTGTATGCGTCAAACAATTGCAAGAGGTCTGGATTATATTTTCCCTCTCACTTATAGAAGTTAAATGAATTTGCTGATGGTATTTGCTCTATTTAATAATATCACGACAATTCTAATAGTAGCATCATTGGTGATAATTTTTTCCACTTTATTTTATTGGCTATAATTCTTGCAATTCTTGTATTCTGTATCTGTTCCCACAACGAAGTTGTTTATATCTTTTGTTTATTCTTAATCTTATAAGCTAAAGAGTTTCTAAATTTCATCATGGACACAGGCTGATATATTTCCAAGATAGTTTGTTGACTAAATAAAGTGCCTAGTCATGAGAGTTCTGAAGGTTGTGTGAGCTTCTTCAGTTTGTCATTTGTTGATTTTGGTGACATGAACTGGAGCACTACTAAAGCTTCTTTCTGACTCATTGCTATGGATGAAGAATTCAAACTTCTGGAATTGTTTCTACTCCTGTCTGTGGGATTTGAAGTTGATATTATAGTATTAGCTACATTATATTTACATGATGTTAAGTGTTCTTCCCAGAACTATGGCATCGCAGTAAATCCCAGCTCTTAACTTTACAAATGATGTTTTGATAAGAAAACCAAGAATGCAGAAGCATCAATACAATTCCATTGATCCTAGAAATGAGGAATTCCCTCCTGCGCCACAGTCAGTCGTGCAAGACCATCTTGACGGCATGCATATCAATGCACGGCCTTCTCCCTATAACGTGTCAGACAATAAACCTGTTCATAATTTCTCCATACAGACTGGTGAGGAATTTGCTCTTGAGTTTATGAGAGATAGGGTAAATCTCAGGAAGCCCGCATTTCCAAACGTTGTTGGCGATCCGAATTATGCAGCAGGGTTTATGGAATTGAAAGGTATTTTAGGCCATGCCGGATCTGAAAGTGGGCCAGATATTTCTGTTCTCACAACAAAGATTGAGAAAGTTCCAAAAGAGTTTGACAGAAGGAACTCTTTACACCCAAACACAAGTAACTATGGTTCAGCTCGTTCGATTCCTAGAACTTCATCTAATCAAGACAATAACCGAGTTCTTCAAGGTATTACCTCTTCTGGATCTTCTGGCAGCTCATCAATGAAGATGAAGGTTCTATGCAGCTTTGGTGGTAAAATATTGCCACGGCCCGGTGATGGAAAGCTTAGATACGTCGGGGGTGAAACGCGTATTATTAGTATAATGAAGGACATAAGTTGGCAGGAGCTTATGCAGAAAATGTCATCAATTTATAATGAAGCTCATGTAATAAAGTATCAGCTCCCTGGAGAAGACCTTGATGCACTAGTTTCAGTGTCTTCTGATGAGGATCTGCGGAATATGATGGAGGAATGTCATGATCTGCAAAGTCGAAGAGGATCACTAAAGCTTAGGGTGTTTCTGTTCTCTATGAATGATCTGGATGATACTCGGTTTGGTCTAGGCAGCATTGATGGTGATTCTGAAATCCAGTATGTAGTTGCTGTTAATGGCATGGACTTGGGATCAAGAAGCAACTCAATCCTTCATGGTGCAAACAGTTCTAATAACATACGCGAATTGGATGGACAAAATTTTGAGAGGGATGCAAACAGAGTATTTGGTGTCAGCAGTTCAAACTTGAATGGCAATGATAACTCGTCATTGAAAATTCCGGCTTCGAAACCAATGTTACCAACCTCCTCAGGTGCTTATGATGCCTATCCGTTCTTTTATGATGACCAGATCATTCAGCATGGGGGAACTGGTCAATATCCTCTACACCATGACCCTTCTAACCACTCTGCTCCGAATCTTGGAGGGACTCCAGTTTCTGCGCCTACTCGCGGCTTTATTAACCAAGGAGTAGTGTTTGATGGGCAAGCATCCAGTGAGTTGCAATCGCAAATTTCAGATATCCAATCAATGCAGGTAAAAAGAAAGGGTGATAACTTCATTCACACAGGCAATAACTCGGGGAAAGTTTTGTCCTTGGAAGCACCGTATCCTATTCCTTCGCAGCCATTTGAGGGAAGTTTGCAACGCAATTTATCAGAGGTATCAGTCACAGCTGCGGTATCAGAAAATAGGGTTAAGCACCAGCCACCTGAAGATGCCTCTTCATTGGTTAGTACTACACAGATTTCTAAATCCGGTGAAGATGACTTCTACACTACATCGGCCGACGCATTCAGTCATGCTCGTGTTGATGCTGAGTCCAATGTGATTGATTTCAGTTGCCTTGAACCACCTCCACTTCCTAACAGAGTCTATTATTCAGAGATGATTCCCAGGGGGCAGGCAGATTTGCTGAATCGATCTGCAAAGTCAGATGATGCGTATGGTTCTCACTTACTCATGTCAGATTTACTTTCCGAGTTGAACCAGAAGAACTCGGTTACAGAATCCAGTGACATGCTGCACAATGAAAATCTATCAAATCTGAACACAGTGTCTACCTCATCAGCAAAGGCCTTGCACGCAGATAGCCATGCCATTGGTGAAACCAAGGGCTCGGAACATCTGGCACCTTATCAGGTTCTTCCTGTTCAACATAATGAGATTCATTCTTCAAAATTTCCCGGCCCCGATTCGGGTGAGGTTTCTACTAGGCAATCCAATAATGAAACTAATGTCCAACCGTTGCCTTTTGGTTTAAGTGGAAGCACAGGCCAAGATGTTTCTCAAGATTTTCCCTCAGGTGCTAAATCCAAAACTGCTCAAGGTGACATTCTGATTGATATCGAAGACAGGTTTCCCCGTGATTTGCTTTATGATATGTTCTCGAAAGCAATATATCCTGAAGATTCCTCAAACATTGGTCCATTACCAACAGATAGAGCAGGTTTGAGCTTAAACATGGAGAATCATGAGCCAAAACGTTGGTCATATTTTCAAAAGTTGGCCCATGAGGGGATTGATAATGTTTCTCTAATTGATCAGGATAATCCTGGTTTTCCATCTTCTGTAAGAAAAGTACCAGAAGGGGATAGTAAATCTCAGCAATCTGCTCCTCTACCAGCAGATTATGTTTTGACAGGACACAAGGAATCCAACCAAAATTTTGGTGAGGAAAATCAGAAAAACTTACCTGTAACAACTATAACAGAAGCCAATGTTATTCACCCAAACTATGACCATTCCCAACTTGAGGGAAATGAAACTAAGAATGTGGATGCCATAGTGGAAAACATTAGACCACAGGAGTCTAAATATCAGGTATGTTTTTATCGGTTCTTTATTTAAAGAGCCTGCACCAATATGTTTCTTTTTACTGACAAAATCTTTTAATGGATTGAATTTAGGATGAAAACAATGAAACAAGGAATGTGGGTGTAGCCACACAAGATTCAAGTTTGGGGGAGTTTGACATCACTACTTTGCAGGTATCCTGCTCTCTGTGTCAAAATTCTTCTGTGCTGATGTACTATATTTGCGTACCACTAAATTTAGTCTGTTTTTCATTTTCCATGGTAGAAATTATGAATTCAGCTAGCTAAGAAAAGGTCTTTTTCATTACCATTCCAATATTCCATCCTTCTCGTCATGGAAAGTTAATTACATTTTATTTTCTCATAAACAGATTACTGTCTAAAATTTGATCCTAAACTTACAATATGAGCTTGTGTTTAGAATTCGAACTGGGCTAACTCTACCCCAAAAGCTAGCTAAGGGGTGAGGATTGCACTACCCTTTATATGGACAGATTTGGTTATATTTCTAGTCAATGTAAGACTTCTCAACAGACCCCTCACACCCAGGATTGGACATCTGGAGCGTGAAATTTGCAATACTGGAGACCTGCTGGTGGCCCATTTATGGGTACCCTAACAAATGGATCTAGGATATGATTTTTAGACCTAAAAAATGCTCTGTTAGGATTTTTTTCCTTGCATAATGACTTTTCGGCTGCATCTGAGTTTATTCTTTAAAAGGATAATGTCACTCTTAGACGACTGGACAAATAACGTTCAGATAAAATAAATTATTGATAATGATCCACAAGCATCAAGTAATCTGTTTTTCCCAGTGACAAGGAACTTTTTTCTAGGTAGCATGACTGTAGCATGTCAAGGCAGCTATTTATTTATTTCTGCGATGATGGCTAGAAGAATAACTGTACAAGATGATGACTTGGCTGCATATTGGCCATTTTATCGTAATGACTTTATACAATTTAAATTAATAATATTTGTTACATATATATTTATGATGCAAATGACAGGTTATAAAGAACGAAGATCTTGAAGAACTGAAAGAACTTGGATCTGGTACCTTTGGGACTGTGTATCATGGAAAATGGCGTGGATCAGATGTTGCAATTAAAAGAATAAAGAAAAGCTGCTTCGCTGGTCGATCTTCAGAACAAGAGAGACTGGTAACTTTCCCATTTTATGATACACATGCCATGATGTTTGTTCCTTTTTTCTTTTGTCATGTTTTAGTAACATATTTTTGTCATGCCACTCAATACTTAGAATAGCCTATATTGACTATATTCATTCCATTCTCAGACCGTAGAGTTCTGGAGGGAAGCCGACATACTTTCCAAGCTTCACCACCCAAATGTGGTAGCATTTTATGGTGTAGTTCAGGATGGGCCAGGAGAAACGTTAGCCACTGTTGCAGAGTACATGGTGGATGGTTCTCTTAGGCATGTTTTGCTTCGTAAAGATAGGTAATGCATCCATCCTTTTGAGTTATTAAAATTTTCAAAAGTGACTTATTATTCAATGAGAACCCTGGTATTTTGCTACTTGTAATCATTAAATACCAGTAAGTATTTTCTCATCAAGAAAAATGTTGAATGGATTATTGCATTGTCTCGGTTCTAGGTATCTTGATCGCCGCAAGAGGCTTACAATTGCAATGGATGCAGCTTTTGGAATGGAATATTTACACGCAAAAAATATTGTTCATTTTGACTTGAAATGTGACAATTTGCTTGTGAACTTGAAGGACCCTTTACGGCCAATATGCAAGGTATGTATTCATATTGAGGACTTTTCATTCTTTTAAACTTTGTTTCAGTGTTGACAAAGCTAAGAACCTGCTTTTCACCAGGTTGGTGATTTTGGCCTGTCAAAAATTAAGCGAAACACCCTGGTGACTGGTGGTGTGCGTGGAACTCTACCTTGGATGGCACCGGAGCTGCTGAATGGTAGCAGCAATAAGGTTTCGGAAAAGGTAAAATTTTCACGTCATCAGTGTAAATTTAGGGTCACTATTAGTTACACAAATATGCAACTAGTCAACAAGTTCTTTCGTGTTTATCTTCAATTAAATATTGACATTGTCACCTATAAGTTTGTAGCTCAATTGGTACCGACCTAAGCTTTAGTTCAGCTCCAATTTGTCTCACAGATTCATGTTTGGATCAACTTCTTTTTTTAGTCAATTCTGAAACCCATAAGCTACTTACATAAGCTTTTCTCATAACTGATTTTGACTATAGAATCAATTGTATAAGGATTTCCAAACATGAAAAAACAAAGTATGCTTTGTGTTATTTGGTGGTTTATTTCCTTTGGTGCCGCTCCTTCTCTATATTGTTTGAGAAGCATTGATCACTAATCATGTTTTGTCAAATCTTTAGGTGGATGTGTTCTCTTTTGGCATTGTATTATGGGAGATACTTACTGGTGAGGAGCCATATGCTAATATGCACTATGGTGCAATCATAGGTGAGGCCCTGTTCTTGTCTCTTTGAAACCTTGTTTACCGTTGGCAATTTTGGTACAATTTGCTCGTGAACTATGGTACTCCTTAAACGCATGCATGATGCATGCATGCATTTATAATTATCTTTGTTTAACCTCTCTGGAGCTAACATGGTCTACTTTCTCACCCTAAATCCATATTTGCTCACAGCCATATCTTGTTCGTGCTTACAAGTCGCTTTAGAAGCCATTCTGTCCTCTCCCCACCCCCATTTATTTGTTTTTCTCACTCTCATTTTCACGGCATACAGGAGGTATTGTGAATAACACATTAAGACCCGCAATCCCCAGTTACTGTGATCTGGAGTGGAGAACGCTAATGGAGCAGTGTTGGTCACCTAATCCCTTGGTCAGGCCATCTTTCACAGAAATCGCTCGCCGCTTGCGCGTGATGTCTGCAGCAGCTACTCAGACCAAAGGACAGGGACACAAGGCATCTAAATGATAATCAACAGATTTGATTTGATGCCCATATATGTATATGTATGTATGTATGTATTCATTCAATTAAAGCTACAAAATAAAAAGCTATATATTACAATTGTATGAGGACCAGCCATAGATGTTTGTATTGTAATTTTCTGGTCACTTCACGTGCTCTTTCTGTTTCTGATTGTAAAGTGTGAAACCATATAAGTTGGATTGTGCAAGAACATTTGGACTTACACATAATGTTATTAATTACCACAGGGTTTTTTGTCCATCCTGTTTTCTCATTTTACTTTCTTTGGTAGGTAGTTTTTTAGATATCAGCTAGAGGGTAAAATATTAAAAAACAAAAATAGAATTTGTAAAAAAAAAGTGTTAAATCTATAGCCCTTAAGCAATGCTTTTAAGTCTTGTAAATGAGAAAAAAAAAACAATTGTTAAGGAGAGCTAGCCTGACCATCTTCCCGGCTTGTACAAGATTATCTCCCGTTAAGGATGGAAAAAGAAAAAGTGATTGTTGTCTTTTCATTTTTACAGTCTAGTGGTATCCTCTCCTCATGACCTTAAGCACAAAAAGGATATAATAGGTGGAATTTGTGAAGGGAAGATTCAACTGGCCTTTGAACTGAGCTGATGATCAACTAGTGCTACCCACATAGACTTCTAAATCTTGTATTTTGGACACTTTGATCAAGTGAGTTTGCTATAATATAAGGCTATATCCAATTAAATTAGTGAGATGTTAAGCGCAAGTCTTCTAGGAAACCAGATAAATCGATGACTGCTAAAATATATTTATGAAATAGATATAATAGTGACCTTATTTAGTACTAAGTTCATTTATATGAATGGTGTATTAGAACTCATCCATGCCGTTTGTTATGTTTTTAAATATATAGCTTTTGTATTCAAAAAAATATTCATGATATAACATTGAACTTTCACATGGCAAGGAGAACAAATCAACAATTTATAACTTCTATACATGAAGTTCCAGTTCATGGAGATTCGTCACTGCTCTTAATACCTTCATGTTTTGGTGTTTGCCCTTTTGTAGGATTAACATTTATGGAGATTAGACATCTATGGACGTCCAGTAGTTTGAAGTTAGGGGTCACTTTTGTTGTACATTCAATTGGTCATGGCAATATAACCATCTCAAGCGGATGAACTAAAACCATCTCAAGTGGATTAACAACATTGACATAAGTTGGAAATCCAGTGTTTTCTCTGCGTCTGAACAAGTGTGTTCAACACTTACTCTCACCAAGTCCCTCAACAATCGGTGTCCCAAAAGAGTGAATGCTGATTGTAATTCAATTACAGGCAATCAGCATGCATCACACCCTTCATGTAATTCACCATTAAGACTGCTATGTCCATTACTGTCATCTGCACACTGTACACGATTGAGCCTACATGTGAGAGAAGGTCAAACACACAAAAAAAGGGTAATGGGAACTAAGTTGAACTGAACATACAAGTGGATACCCAGAAAGAGACTATTTACAAGCTATGCTTGCTCGGGGGATTAACGTATTTTTAAGGGTTTTCATTCCTCAATGCCCTTAAAACGGGATCATTCTCCTCGTCAATCAAATCGTCGTCATCATCCACTTCATCTAAAAATGACTGGTTGATCCTCTTCCGAGATTGTCTCCTATGCTTCTTAGGTTCCAACCTAGGTTCTGCTTGCTGAACACCCATATCTCCCATTTTCAACCTGCATAAAAATAAACGCATTAATAGCCAGATAATACAATGACGAGGTAGTGTAGGGTTTTAACTGCACATCTTGCAGTTGATTTGTGGACTACTTATGAATATGATCAGCTTCCATTCCGGAAGATACTTTTACAAAGTTATCTTTTCCCACACAATCATTAACAACGAGGCGCATTAATTTAGTGTTTTTTTATAGTAGATAAGCTCCAATAACTCTGTATGCAAACGGGTATATCTACGAAACCCATGCTTAAATCTATAAATTAACATCTACAAATGTAAGAATCAGCTTTTAACAACATCCCTCATCCCATGGTTGCAAAAACTGCCTCAGAATGTTACATTTTATGAAAGAAAATAATAAATCAAAATCCAAGAATTGAATCATACTTGTCTATTTACTGAGTGAAGTGTTGGTTTTCAATCACAAAGATAAATCACACATCATACCTTACATCACTTTCTCTTTTAGTTCCAAATGTCCTCAACTGAAACTCCTCCCTGATTCTAATTTCATCCAGAAGTTGAAAATAGAATGAATATCTTTCCCAATCCCCCTTCACAATGCAGCCAGGTTCACCCAGATGCAAGCAATTGTTAAAGGAGCATTTTGCAGACTCATTGGCACTAAGCATTTTCCTGATCTGAATAAGGGAAAATGTTCAACATCAATCTAAACAGGAAAAACTGTGTTAACACTAGATTTAGTCAGATAAGCTACACTAACTTCAGGAAAAGTTTCTGCAAGAGATTGCTTTGTCACTTTCATCAAGCTAGGCTGGTTAAATCCAGGAGTATCAGCAAGATATCCCCCTCCAGATAATGGAAGCAGACTGACATGGCGAGTAGTATGCTTCCCTCTGCCGCTTCTTGTTGAAACTTCCGCAACTCGCTGATCCTCAAACCACTTGCTACCTAGAATCTGAGAAACAATACACGTACACAAATGATATAAATATCAAACTCACATACACATAGTAGAGGATATCAATAGAAAAAAGAAACCAAAACCTACAGGTTCAAACCAATTTTCCCCTTCTGCAGTTTCACAAACTCGGGGATTTGTTCTAAGGGCATTGATCAAGCTAGACTTCCCAACTCCACTAGGACCCACAATCACTGTTGTTTGATCTCTCAATTTGAACGCAAGAAGATCAAGGTTATGTCCAGATTCAACACTGCACAAAATTGGATCGTAGCCCCAATCCCGTACCCTAGCCTTCCAGGAAGCCACGGTCTATACAGAGGTCAAAGTAACTTCTTCACATCAGAATATCATCACAGTTGGATTCCAAGTTTGCATCATAACAAATAAAAACTAAAATAATTTCATCAGCCAAAATCAACAACCAAACATTCAGTGAAGCTTTCTGGCAAAAGGTCAAACACTGTCTTCAAAATCCACATTCATCTTTCCATAACAAAAGCTTCCAATATAGATCAGCTCTACCATTCTTTTTACCAAACACAATAGGCTATAATAACTAAGAACACAGACACACAGCTAGTCTGGATAAATTTCCCAACAAACACTTGTACAAAAACAAAAGTTGAAATGATCTCGCAATGACTATAAGAACCAGTTTGGATGAATTTATGAGCAAGCCCTTATAGGTAAAGAGAAGTTGGCCCCAGTCTTGCAATGACTGTGAGTCTTTTAAATAATAGCTTCTCCCAAAACTACAAGCTCTGTCATCTTACTTCCCCATTAATAACTATAAACTTATAATGACTTCGTCTCTAGTCTAGTTAAGAACCTGAAAGGTGCCAGCAATGAAAGCGAAGGAACACTGAATTCTACTGAAAGTATGGTAAGAAAACTCACTGGTTCCTTGGTATTCGAGAGACTAGGAGCCTCCCAAATTTCCCAATTACAAATTTGATACCCTCACTATTCTCCTCACCCTCTTAAGTCTTAATTATAGTCTCTCTTCACTCTCTCTAATCACATGATATCCCATATTGACTAACTAACTAAAGTAGCTAAGGGAAGCTTATGTAGACTTGGCACCAGTCTTGTAAATTTGCACAAATTGAAATTGATTTCAGCATGGCATAAACTAGCTTATCTAACTTCCCTATAAACTAGCTTATTTTAGACAATTTTTTCTAAAATAGGAATCAAAAACTGGTATAAGCTAAAAATGAATTCAATTCAAGCTAGCCAAACTAAACAAAATCACAATAACCAGAATAGCAAACAAGAACCTCATTATCCACAAGCTCAATCTTGTTGAGTGCAAGAGTAAGAGGAATCCCAGTAGACTCAGCTTCAACCAAAAACCTTGTGAGCGTAAATGGCTCAGGCTTAGGGTTCTGAAGCGAGAAAAGCACAAGCAAATGGTCAACATTAGCAACAGGAGGGTCAAGAATCTCCGAATTCCGCTGAAAAACGTTCTCAATCATGCCCCTACGATCCACCCAATCGATGGAACCAACAAGCACCTTGTCACCAACCATGACTCTACGCTTGATCTTCTTCAGAAGCGCCCTCACCACGCAGAGAAGCTCAACTCCGCCGGAAGGGAGCACGACGCGCATGAAGTTGGCCTGAGAGGCGGCGACGACGCCGACGGCCTGGGATTCGGAGAGGGGAGGGGTGTTGTCGTGTGAGAGGACGGGGCCGAGAGTGGAGAATTCTTTCAGGGAGTGTTTTTTTGCTTTGAGGAGGTTTTTGCTTGGGGCGTCTTGTTTGGGTTGTCGGGCTGCGGCGGAGATGGGGAGGGAGCGGAAGCGGCGGATGAGGAGAGTGGCGGTGGTGGACGCCACCGTGCGGTGGCGGATGGCGGAGAGTGATGTTAGAGACATGTTAAATTGAAATGGATTTTGAGGGAGGGGACACTCACTCACTCCATTCTTAAAGATGAAGTGTGAAGTAACACCGTGAAGTAGGGACTGGTAGAAAGTTCCCTCAGCTGTGTTTAAAACTCGGTTGATTTTATTGGAGCTTATCTACTGTATAGAGTGGTTGAATTAATTTGTCACCCGTTTGACTCATGCATTTTAAAAAATTAAAAATACTAATTAACATTAAATAAGAATTACATACTCTAAATGTAAAAAAACATTATCAGTACCTAATTAAACAGCAAACAAAAAAGATTGACGAAAGTTGGAGCTGATGGGATCAAGTTCCTTCAAGAGTGTAAATTGAACAAGCACATCAATTCGACGAAAGAAGGAGTCCTTACAATACTCTGAGCAACATATCAAGCACTCCCTCTTTATCGCCTATTAATGAAAGGAAAGAACTACAAATGAAATAAGGTGCGAGCAGGCTTTCCAAAGTGTAAAAGCAAACACTTACTTCCCCACCAATTTTTTCTAGGCCAGATTTATTAGACGTCTTAATGGTTTATCTAGCATTCAACGAAGACGCGAACAATGTCTTGCTAGTTAGAGAAATTCATGAAGGATAGGGGCCAGTTTACTTTGTGAGTTAAGTGCTACAAGGCTTGGAGCTCAGCTATCAAAAGCATGAGAAAGCATCTTTTGCTTTGATTGTGACTTCAAGAAAACTAAGGCAGCATTTTTAAGCTCACAAGATCAGGTTCACACAGATTTTCGTATTAGGCAAATGGTAAAAATTCTAACCACTATATATACATGTTTAGTCATACTATAAATTAAGCATCACTTGTAATTGCTTCTATATTGTTTGTTTAGCCTTAGAAAGAGTATTTTCTGCCTAATACTTTGTTCACTTTAGCATCAGAATGCATTTTGCAAATACTTCTCCCATTGTAGATTCCCATTGCACCACCGTGCTCTAAGTCATCCATACCAGTACCACCATGCACTACCACAATTGAACAAAGAATCTCTGCTCAAATTCTAAAGGAATAGTTTACAAAAAATCTTATACTGTAGTAAGGACCAAATATCATATTTTATAAAAAAACGGAGGTAGTACAGTATAAAAATACGATCAAAATAAGATAATTATTCTAAGCATAAAACAATGCCAAGAATTTCCAATGACAATATCCGAGCCACTTGTTTCCATTTGATTAATGCCCAAAAATTCCCACAACAAATGTAAGCATCTCCAGATTGTGTGCAAGCCGATTAGGATACTCTAAAGTGAATTGTTAATATCAAAAACATTGAGTCTATTTTTTTCTTCATAAATATTCAAAGAATTCACCTATTTAATACATATGAAAAGAGAGATCAACACAAAATTTCAACTTAAGAAAACTTAAGAGAATCTACAATTGAGAGGATCTTAATCCGTGTGCAATAGTTATAACTTCCCAAAAACACTATGCTACAGCTCCTACGCTTTATAATGGTATCTCTCCTCATACAGCATCGACTTTTGCCTCTTAAAGCTGTATTCTTCGATTATCCTTTCCGTTCTCTAAGAAGTGATTCCTCAGATATGCTAATTTACTTTCTTCTTACTCTTTTTTTTCAGTGACGCTGTATCAGCTAATGCTTCCACTTCATCTTTTTTCTGTTTTTTCCCTTTCTCTGCAAATTCTTTATTCCTTTTCTCTTTTTACTTCTGCTCTTTAACAACCCTTTCTCTGCTAGCATTTTCCGTTTCTGTTTTTTCCGTTCTACAGCTTTCTCCTCAAAGCCATCATCCACCATCCTCATTCCTGCCGCATTCTTAGCACTGAAAACCTGCATCAAAGTGTAAAAATAGATTGGAAATTTATTAAATAAGCTTTACATAACTCATAATTAAAGAAAAAGCAAAAAAACCACAATCATGATTCCTGAAGAGTGAAGACACACAAATCAAATTAAATCACTTGACCGAAAAGTAGGAAAACCCACAAAAACATACCTTTTTGATGAGAGGAAGCACCTCATTTTCTTTGTATTCAAGCATTTCAAGTTGCCTTCCAAGAAGAGTCTCTATCTCACGAACGAGATCAACATCACTCTGCAAAAGCCAAATTTGAATGGTGATTTAATAAGGAAATGAATGCAATACAAATATCTGAATCTTCAAAATGATCACATTTAATATATGAAATACCCTCATCATAAAAGAAATAACCCAAGACACTACCTCTGCGAATAGCAAGACAACATGAATATACAAGGGTGCCTTTAGGTTAGGACTTGCAACAGTGTTAATAATTCCTAATTGATAAATACTAACTAAACTATATGTAATTCTATAGCAGAAAGACGTGTTATGAACAGCACTTTTATGAGTAACTTGGACCTTAAGATCCAATATTAACTCTTGATATTCTATTTTATTTCAGTGCTATTTATGATAAATAAAACACTGCTCAAGTTTAATTGAAAATTGTACCCCACAAAAATAAATGTGATAAAAAAGAAATAAACTCAATTTTGCAGAGATGAGAATATTAAATAGATAATTGGTCACACAAGATATGAGAAGATTAGTAATTAATCCATTAAATAAAAATTCGAGTAGAACCTATTTTAGAAAGGATGGTAACAATATTGCATTTGACAAGACCGGTAGAAGATGGACTGCATTAGAAGGTCATAATCTCAAGGTTTTGTAACTAAAAACATGTGGAGACCAAAACAGAAGTCTCAGACCTAGCAGTACATTAGAAAGGTTGGACAAAAGAAAGAATAAAAAAGCAAGTCAAAATCGAAGTTCCAAATTAAAAGCCATGGGCTAACGGGACTTAATACCTCAGAGAAGTTCCTTCTTTCTCTCCTCACAGTTCCTTCCTACATCCAGAACTCCCCCTACACTCTCAATCATATTTTGGTTGGTGATGTGAATGTATGTGGGAAAAATGAAACATTTTCTTATACCTTCAGCCCGTTTTGGAAGAGTAAGATGGGATTGGTGTTGTTCCTCTTTTTCAATCAAGCCAAATGCTCTCTGGTTTCTCATGGGATGGTGGAAAATTTCATCTTTATTATCCATACAGTTGAAAATTTACTTGTTATGTTTGTTTAAACCACTACCAGAAATTTATAGATCCACCACTGCCCTCTCCAAAACACATGTGCATATGCACCAAGAAAAAGGAAGAAAGTAAATAAAAGAAAAAAGCTAATTAAACAAAAGGAGATTGTTTGGGATCCATCATCTAAGGTGGACAGTGAAGTAATATTCCAGATTCGCAGTGGTACAGATGTATACTGTAGTGGTCAGTCGAATAACAAGAAAAAAAATCAATATATTACCAAAAAAATCTTTCATATATGATGCATGAAAACTCATACAAAAACAGAGAGAGATCTGTAATTGTTCACCTCGGTAACAAGACTCCATGCAAGTCCTCCTCTGCCAGCTCTTGCGGTACGACCAACACGATGAATATAATCTCGTGGAAACCTGCAGATGAATTAAAATCCAACATCAAATTCTTTAACAGTAAACTAAAAATTACAGAAATTGGTTAAGAAAAATAACCTTGGAACATCATAATTGATGACTAGGTCAACTGTAGGAATATCCAAACCGCGACTGGCAACATCAGTTGCTAATAGTATAGAAACTTGTCCTGATTTAAACTGATGAAGCGCTTCAATCCTCTGAGCCTGTGATCTAAATGAATATAGAGCTGCAGCTTCTTGATCAAGCACGTCCAGCATTAAACTTAAACGATGACAATCTCTGCAATTTTAGAAATGTTAGAACATCTACAAAATATGTTGAGCAAGAGAACACGTAATCAGTTAGGACAATTTATGTTATTTTAGGTAATTGAGTCACCAAATTTTTGGGATCTTATCCTTTTAGGATCTTTGTCTCAGTCTCATTGATTTTATCACATCCTAGTAATCTGTTCTCATATGTGTGACAGCATGATCTTATTCTTATAGCACCCCCAAGAAAAGGAGTTATGGACCTTAGAGAAGAAAGATGAATAACAAACCAGAATATATAATTATAGATAACCAAAATTGGTTATGAAAGATACAAATATAGTAATGTAAAAAGATACCTGCATGTGGAGATAAATACAATGGCAGATCGAATACCCATTTCTTCCATTTTAGACAACATATGCACCAAATATACGTCTTTCACCTTTTTAGGGATGAATATAACCTGTTGCTTAAGTGTTTCAACTGTTTTAAAACCTTCATAAGCCTCATAGACAAACATCTTATCTTGAAAACGGTCACGCAACTTTTGCAGATTACTTGTCGTTGTTGCAGAAAAGAACAGGTTTTGTCGATTTTCTGGTAAGCACTGAAAGAGAATTTTCAATTCCTCTTGAAAACCAACTTCCAAGACTCGATCTGCTTCATCTAAGACAAGGAACTGCAGAAGCATGGGTCAAATATAAAATCATTGAATTATGAAGACATAAAGTTAAAGCATACAATAAGTAATACTCCCTCTCTTTTCTTTCAATATAAAAATAATCAAAAGGTTTAGCATTTACAACAAGAAATCTATGTTAACCTTGACCAGGAAAAAGGGGTCAACAGTACACACCCATAAAGCTGAATATAGCTGGTGGAGCAAGAACAATAACCGGCAAGCTTTTACCCACTAGGAGGAGTCAGCCACATAAATCAAATAACAACATAGTGCCTTGTCATGTATTAAGTTTAAAGATAAACAATTTATCTCAAAGTCTCTTAATTCTTAACAATTGAAGTCACACCCTCCAATTGGTCAAAATCCCCCTTCCAGGTGCTTTTATGCGTCTTCTCTACATATGTCCAAATCACCTAAGACAATACTCTAGTATCTCTTTTGAAGTTCACCTCAATAGATGCTCAAATTTGAAAATGTATAGCAAACCCTTAAAGACTTCATTTAAACTTCCTACTCACCCTTTAAGCCACCTACTTGAAAAATTTTAAAGAGAGATGGGAGCGATAACATCTGAGAACCTATAAACAGCACTAACCAAATCATCTTATAGAAACTTCAGCCAAAGTTGCACATGTCATTTCAGTCCTAACGATGATACAGGATGTTGTAAACCTGTAATATAATTTTCTGAATTTGTTATAGTCCTAACTCTATTTTTAAACACCAATAGAACTCGTTCTTCCAATTAAATCCCTAACAGATAAAAACTCGTCGAACCGACCTACACAACGTTTCCATACGATCACCATCTATCCAAATCACATTTTCTTAATTCCCTTCACATGCTTCTAGCAATAAGGTTTCTCCATTGCATTCAAAACTATCACCAAATAACCAAAATGTCAATTACTATTCATACCAAAATCAAATTCCACCGCATTCGCAGATAAATAAAGAGGCCAAGACACTATTAAAAGTTGAAACCACAAAATCCATCAAAATCATTACCTTAGTCCTAGAGAAAACAGGAGGAATATCAGGATTATCCTGGAGCAAGAACTTCATCCTCCCAGGGGTGGCGATAACAATGTGAGGCCTCGCGACAAGCTCCTTCGTCTGTTTGAGCATGTCCATGCCACCAACCACCACGGCAATGCGGAGGCGGAGGGAGGACCCGAACGCGCGAAACTGTTCCGCGAGCTGGAAAGCAAGCTCGCGCGTGGGCGTCACCACCAGAGCGCACACGCCAAACGGGTGCTCGGAGAGCCGGTGCAGGATCGGTAGAGCGAACGCCGCCGTTTTGCCACTCCCGGTCTCGTCGATGCCGAGCACGTGCCGGCCTTCCAGGACCCTCGGGATGCACTGCTGCTGCACGCGCCGCGGCGCCCGCATCCCTAGCTCCTTGCACGTTTTCACCGCCCAGTCTGCAAGTCCGAGATCGGCGAACGTGGCGGCGTCGTCGGTGGCCGGTTCGTCAGGGGCGGAGTCGAGGTTTTGCTTGTTGCTGTTGTTTGTGGTGGCGGAGTTAGGGTTTTCATTGGCGGCGGCGGAAGCGGTTGCGGCGGGGATTTTGGAGGGTTTGAAGAGCGGAAAGTTTTCACCCACTAGGAGTTGTGGCTGCTCCATTCTGTGAGTTCTGGTTTTGCTTGCCGCACGAATAAGGGAAAAAACATGCACACAAGAAATCGAACAAGGTCAAGGACATATTCGCAATTATAATGGAAATTCCTATTTAGTTTTATTAAAATTTTATTTTGTACTATGTAAACTATTTAAATTGAGACAATTTCTTTAATACCATTTCAAAATAGAAGGGTTTCATACTCTTCTTTACTTTCATTGGTCATGGTTATATTTGTTATAAATTTTTAAAATTTGCAACTTAAGTCTTTTATCGTGTCAATAGTGAACTGTAAGGTGTTGAATCCTCTCATTTTAGGAGGGTACCAGAGCAATGCCCTATGTTTAAATTAATTTATAACTTCATACTTTTCATAGATTGATTTAACAGGTTTAAAAAAAAAAAGATTTAATTATGTGAACACACTAAGATAGCAAACTAATAGAGGGAATTAGGTTTGTAAGAATATAATCAATTTAAAATTTACAAACTCAAAAATATTAAGTATCTGAAGCATAAATTAATAACTAGAATTATTCAAGAAAATCAACACAATGAAATCAAGATGTAGTAATGCGTAAAGTAATTAAAGAGTAAGAGTTAGAGGAAATTTACACAATGATGTATCTTAGCTCACCTTCACCCATTGAAGGTTACATTCAATCCTCATTTCTAATTTGAGGATTTTCTTCACTATTATCAATTGTACTTTACAGTCTCACATCAAACACTCAAAAGAACACCTATCATCAAACACTCAAAACAACACCTATCACACAGAAAAAACATACTACTTCCTTTTGAAAAGTATTCACTAAACCTTATGGTAAACTCTAAATCACCCTGATTCAAAGCACTTTTTTCCACAATTATCAAACTCTGTGGATAAAAGCTTAGGACCCAGAATCATGCATTTTGTACTCACTAGGAACTAATCTTCGACTGTACCTGATATGTTTTTAAAAAGTCTGTTTTTTTATTTCCAGTTCAATGCATCTCTCTTTCTTCATGTCACCATTATAACATTGCTAATGACGTGCCACCTAAACTAGTGTAACTTAGTGCACGACATCATGTGAACTAGTGTAACTCCATATCTTATCGTCATCAGGATGTTTGGTAGTATTTCCCTGCTTAACTAATGTGACTCAATACATGAATATTATATGAACTCGCACAATTTGATGCATAACTTCCACATGGACAGGCATTATCATGTGGCAAACTAGGTGTCACTCCATGTGGACTATCGTGACTCAATACATGACTTGACGTGGGTAGCCATGCAATCATCATGCCATGTGGAATAATATGTACAAATGTGTGCCTGCCATGTGGATTTATGTGGCTCTACGTGTCGTGACAGTCATCTGGTGGCCATGTAGGTGTCATGCCAAATGGACTAGATAACTTAATGCATGACCTCCATGTGGACTAGCATTGACTCCTTGTATACGTGGTAGCCATGCCGGTGTTATGCCATATAGATTAGGATGACTTGGGGCATGAAGATTACGTGGACTACCATGACAACCGCGTGAGCGGTCAATTTATAAATTGGAAAATAACGTATATACAATTATAACTTGTTTTGCGCTTATCACATGATTTTACTTATTACTTTTAAAATTACAAACAAGTTTACACAGCATGTTTAGTTACACGATTAAGTGAAATATTTTAAAGATATAATGATGATGTATTATGTTTCAAAATATATTTCGGTCAAGTAAAAGTCATTGTATTTAATAATTTTTAATAAAGTATTAAAAAAAATTAAATTATTAATTGCTTTAAACAAAATTCAAAAATTATTACTTTTTATGGAATAAATTAATTAATAATTTTAAAGATTACATTAAGGATAAAAAAATATTTTATGATTTTAAAAAATCATATAGTAAAGTTCCTTTTTAATATGTGTCTTACTCGATAATAATATTTAAGAGTAATGATACATACACACCTCACTTTCTCTTCCATCTCATTTCCACCTATTTTTCTTTCTATTTCTCTCTGCATTTCATGTCACATCATAAATCATATTTTTCATTTCTCTTTCATTTCTATCTAATCTCCCAAGGTAGAGGTGGAATTAGTATGTTAAGTAAACATTATTCAATATTTAATTCAAGAGAAAGCAATATAAAAAGGGGAGAGGAAAGGAGGACCATATTTGGTGTGGAGTGAGTCTTATAAGTCAAAACTCTACCTTTATCGATCGTCTTTGTGCTCTTTTCTCTGATAGATGTTGATCTCTCTTTCTCTCTAAGGTGCGAATTTTCTCGATTATATTTTGTACATTCGTTTTCATGTATCATTGCAGTCCATTTTCAGTTTATTTTCTATTTTTGAACTCAATGATCTGCATGACATGTGATGTGATCTTGTAATAGGCGTGCCACCTGGCAATGCACATGATATGGCAGATTTAACAACAAAGAGAGAGATACCAGAGTTGGTTACAACAAATCAAAAGCACGTGGGATTGAGGAGAGGAAATAGGAAAAAGATAGCTAACAGAAGGTTTAGGGACTATGTGTGAGGGGAATATTAAAAGGGAAGAGAATTGAAGGGTAAGGGTAAGAAATAGGTGGCTTATGTGATTCTTCTCTCTGAATATTCTCTCTGTCTCATCTATCTCGTTTCTTCTTCTTTTCTCAATTTTATATACCTGATTGTACCAATTTCTCATACTTGAGAAGTGACCAATTATTAAAAATATATCAGATAGTTTCAATTCTGTCTCCGTTCACTGGGTAACCATTTCATTGGTGCTTTCATCACAACATGGCAGAGAACACACGCCTCAAGGAGCTTCAAGCTGAGGTCAAAAGGAATGCTGATTTGGTTGAGAAAAATTACACCGATCTGCAATCAAAAATCGACACGATGCAGGAGGCCACTGATGCGAAGTTCAAGCAGATCACTGAAGCATTGGCCACTTTGTTGCAGCGCCAAACGCATTCCCCAGGTTCTCAACATGTTGGTTCGAGCTCTCAGAAACCTCCGTTTCAGGTGCGATCGGTTAAGCTAGATTTTCCTCGTTTTGATGGGAAGAATGTGCGGGACTGGATTTTTAGGGCAGAACAATTTTTCAATTATTATGACACCCCTGATCATGATCGATTGACAATTGCATCGGTGCATCTTGACCAAGAGGTGATTCCATGGTTCCAGATGCTTCACCGTGCAAATCCCTTTCAGACATGGGATGCTTTTACTGCTGCTCTTGAGCTCGATTTTGGTCCTTCTGTGTATGAATGTCCCCGATCTATTTTGTTTAAGCTTATGCAAACAGGTACTGTGGGTGAGTATTATTTGGAATTCACTGCATTAGCTAACCGTGTCGATGGGTTGAGCTCTGATGCATTGTTGGACTGTTTTCTTAGTGGTCTTAATGAAGATATTTGCAGGGATGTACGAGCTATGTCTCCCACTCATTTGGCCAAAGCTGTGGCATTAGCCAAGCTGTTTGAAGAACGGTATCAACCAAGTAGCAAACCAAAATTCTCCATTCCCCACTCCAAAATCTCCCACACAAACTTTCCATACCAGAAACCTACTTCCACTGTAACCAAAATTGAGGTCCCTAACACTAATTCCAAAGCTAACCTCCCACCATTATTACCAACACCTGCTACTAAACCTTTACACCACAACCACCCTAATCGGAAAGTTAAATATATTTCCCCAGCGGAAATGGAACTTAGGAGGGAGAAAGGATTGTGTTATTGGTGTGATGACAAATTCTCATTCAATCACAAGTGCCCTAACAAGTACCTCATGTTGTTACAACTTTCTGATGATAATGATTTGGACGAAGAGACCAACCAGCCTGATATATCTAATGTTTCGGATGAATTACCACCCGGGGATCATCACCTCTCACTAAATGCAATGCGAGGCTCCACTGGGGTGGGCACCATTCGATTTACTGGCCAAATTGGTAATATCTCAGTACAAATTTTAGTGGATGGCGGAAGCTCTGACAGTTTTCTGCAACCCAGAATTGCAAAGTTTCTTAAGTTGCCTATTGAGCCCAAGCCTAGTTTCAAGGTTTTGGTGGGCAATGGCCAACACATGGAAACATAAGGCTGGATTAGCAACTTGAAGGTTTCCATTCAGGGACAAGACTTGCTTGTTCCGATATATGTACTGCCAGTTTCCGGAGCTGACTTGATTTTGGGGGCCTCGTGGCTCGCAACGTTAGGACCTCATGTGGCTGATTATGCCGCTTTGTTTCTCCGTTTTTTTCACCAGGGAAAATTTGTTACCTTGCAGGGAGAGGCTTCCAATCCTCCTACTCATGCCCACTTTCACCAACTCAAACGCTTACAGGAAACTAGTGCAATTTCCGAGAGTTTTGCTGTCCACATACTGCCTACAGATGTTGATATTCTCCCTTCATTATCTGTGGATATTGATCCAGCGATAGCACAGTTGTTGCATACATATCGTGTGGTCTTCCAAACCCCGACGGGTCTACCTCCTGATCGTGACCAGAATCATGCTATTCCTTTGCTTCCTGATGCCAAGCCTGTCAAAGTGCGGCCATATAGGTATCCTCATAGTCAGAAAGAGCAAATCGACAAGATGGTCCAAGACATGTTGGATCAAGGTATTATTCAACCTAGCACTAGCCCTTTTTCTTCTCCTGTTGTATTGGTTAAAAAGAAAGATGGTCAATGGAGGTTTTGTACTGACTATCGTGCTTTAAATGCCATCACTATTAAGGACAGCTTTCCTATGCCAACAGTGGATGAGTTATTGGATGAATTATATGGTGCTAAATATTTCTCTAAACTTGATCTTCGATCCGGTTACCATCAAATTTTAGTCCAGCAGGAAGATCGCTATAAGACCGCTTTTCGGACGCATCATGGTCATTACGAGTGGCTTGTTATGCCATTCGGCCTCACTAATGCACCAGCCACTTTTCAATGTTTGATGAACACAATTTTTGGGAAGGAGTTACGAAAATTTGTGCTTGTCTTCTTCGACGACATTCTTGTTTATAGCCCTTCTTGGACTGCTCACTTGTGCCATTTGGAGTCAGTTTTGCAAACACTACAACAACATGTCTTATTTGCTAAACTTTCAAAGTGTTCTTTTGGATTACTTGAGGTGGAATACCTGGGGCATACAGTTTCGGGTAATGGCGTGGCCATGGAAACTGGCAAAATTCAAGCTGTGTTAGAGTGGCCACAACCTATGTCAGTCAAACAATTACGGGGCTTTCTTGGTTTAACTGGTTATTACCGTCGATTTATTAAATCATATGCCATGATTGCAGGTCCCTTAACTGATCTGTTGAAGAAAGACTCATTTTGTTGGACGACAGCTGCTGACCAAGCTTTCATGAAACTGAAACAGGTAATTACTTCCGCCCCTGTATTGGCCTTACCGAATTTTACTCAACCTTTTGTTCTTGAAACCGATGCTTCTGGGATTGGCATTGGGGCAGTGTTAAGTCAAAATGGCCACCCCATTGCGTATTTCTCCAAGAAATTGGCTCCCCGGATGCAAAAGCAATCTGCATACACCAGAGAGTTTCTTGCTATCACATCAGCATTGGCAAAATTCCGACATTATTTGTTAGGACACAAATTTATCATCCGAACTGATCAAAAGAGTTTGAGGAATCTTTTGGATCAATCACTCCAAACTCCGGAGCAGCAAGCTTGGTTGCATAAGTTCGTTGGGTATGATTTTCAGATTGAGTACAAGCCTGGTAAAGATAATATTGCTGCTGATGCATTATCCCGAGTGTTCCTTATGGCTTGGTCTGAACCACAATTTCACTTGATAGATGACTTGAAACACGAACTTTTGCAAGATGAACATCTCCAATCCATCATCTCAGAGTGCCTCAATGCGCCTCGAATGGGGTCTCCATACACTATCAAAGGGGGTCTCTTATATTGGAAAGGACGATTGGTGTTACCTTCCAAGAGTCCGCTTATTCAACAAGTGCTAGGGGAATATCATAGTTCCCCACTTGGTGGTCACTCCGGCATTGCGCGTACAGTGGCTCGCATTTCTGCCCAATTTTTTTGGCCTAATCTCCGTGATGATGTCAGGAAATTCGTCACCACTTGCACCATCTGTCAACAGGCAAAAACTGAACATACTTTACCTGCTGGGTTCTTACAACCACTGCCAATTCCTGCTCAGGTATGGGATGATGTTGCTATGGACTTTATAACTGGGTTACCTAACTCTCATGGTTTCACTGTTATCATGGTAGTGATTGATCGATTGACTAAATATAGTCATTTTATTGCCATGAAATCTGATTATTCGAGTAAAAGTGTGGCTGAAGCTTTTATGTTGCATATAGTTAAGTTGCATGGGGTTCCAAAGTCAATTGTTTCAAATAGAGATAAGGTTTTCACAAGTGATTTCTGGAAACACCTTTTCAAGTTACAAGGTACGACATTGGCAATGAGTTCTGCGTATCATCCTCAAACGGATGGACAATCTGAGGCTCTTAACAAATGCTTGGAAATGTACTTGCGTTGTTTTACATTTGATAATCCAAAGACCTGGGCGAAGTTGCTGGTTTGGGCAGAATTCTGGTATAATACCTCCTTTCACACTAGTTTGGGCATGACTCCTTTTCAGGCATTGTATGGTCGGGAACCCCCAGCTTTATTGCGCTACTCTGTCAACTCTCAGGATCCTCCAAACATACAGGAATTACTAGGAAACAGAGAACTGCTACTAACGACATTGAAAAGCAATTTACTTAAGGCCCAAACTGTTATGAAAATTCAGGCCGACAAAAAGAGACAGGACCGACAATTTGAGGTTGGGGATGCGGTGTTGGTTAAACTACAGCCATATAGACAACACTCAGCAGCTCTCAGGAAGAACAATAAATTATCCTTGCGCTATTTTGGTCCTTTCACTGTGCTGCGCAGAATTGGGGCTGTGGCATATAAGTTGCAGCTACCTGATCACGCTAAAATACACCCGGTGTTTCATGTATCCCAACTCAAACCATTTCGTGGAGCTGCTGCAGAGGCATACATTCCACTTCCTCTCCACACATCTGAGTTAGGACAAATTTTGTGGCCAACTGCTGTGCTTGACAGTAGAACAATTGTCCAAGGTTCTACTTTAGTTCCTCAAGTCTTGATTCAATGGGAAGGGTGCAGTCCTGCGGAGGCAACATGGGAAGTTGCTGCTGAATTACAAGCTAGTTACCCACATTTTAACCTTGCGGACAAGGTTCATTTTAAAGGGGACGGCAATGTAATAGGCGTGCCACCTGGCAATGCACATGATATGGCTGATTTAACAACAAAGAGAGAGATACCAGAGTTGGTTACAACAAATCAAAAGCACGTGGGATTGAGGAGAGGAAATAGGAAAAAGATAGCTAACAGAAGGTTTAGGGACTATGTGTGAGGGGAATATTAAAAGGGAAGAGAATTGAAGGGTAAGGGTAAGAAATAGGTGGCTTATGTGATTCTTCTCTCTAAATATTCTCTCTGTCTCATCTATCTCGTTTCTTCTTCTTTTCTCAATTTTATATACCTGATTGTACCAATTTCTCATACTTGAGAAGTGACCAATTATTAAAAATATATCAGATAGTTTCAATTCTGTCTCCGTTCACTGGGTAACCATTTCAGATCTTCATGTTAAAAGCCAAAGTTTTGGATGAATTTTTTTTACCTTTTTGATTCTCATATGTTCTGGACAATGATTATACACACTATCTTAACATTGTAAGACATTTCAATTCTTAATTATATTTATCTTATTTTTAAACAGTACTCAATTGGTTAAAGTGATTGGTTCATAATGGATGATGTTCAATCCTTCCCTTCATCAACTCGCTCTACCTCTGCCCTTAATCCCAATGCAACAACAAACTTGAATTTGAAATTAAAATCACCATTGTTGTGCTTGTCATCTTCTCCATACACACCACGATCGGATCAAGCTACCAGCTCAAACTGTACAACTAATGAAGGGTTCATATTTAACCACCAACACAGCCCGTCTCTGGATAAATCCATCAAATCAGAGATGTCGACCTCTGCTTTGAATGACATGCCTATGACTGATACTAAAAAATCAATGTCAGCTACTGAGCTTGCAGTGCACTCTGTGGTTGATCCCAAGCATGTTAAAAGGTATCATTCATATTCTTTTGCAACATTAGCATTTTATTTTTTGTAAATGTCTTCTTGTGGTAGAGATTGTGGCTTGAGGGAAACTGGAAAGTACTATATCATAAAAGTAAGATTGAAGTTAGAACTTCTTAAACAAGATTTATTTTTAATTCATTATGAAAACTAAATGTGTGATAGACTATTCATAGTGACAAAATTCTTCACTAACAAGTTTATGGAAGTTTGAAAAGAATACAATACCACTTGATTAGTAGAAAGAATTATTTTTGAATGATTCTTGTATTAACATATTCTAGTCGAAAATATACATAAGTTACTTGAACTATGTATATTTTCTCTTAAACCACTTTAGCTAACATATGTTAGTTTTGGGGAAAATTAAGAATAATGTTGAACTAAAAATTATCATTCACTCATCATATCAATTTTCACAAATCATTCATCATTGGAGGGTGTATTTCTTGTATCACATTCTTATTTTTAAAATAGCTTTTTATGATTGTTTTAATGAAAAGAAAAAAAAAATCTCACCATGGCTAGTACTGCAATTGTGTATGATAGAATGCAAAAAAATAGAAAGGCTGATGCAAGGGCAAAGGAAAGAAGGGCTCGTCACATTTTCGAACTCGAACAGAGGGTCCAAACATTACAAAAAGAAGCTGCATTCTTGTCCACACAATTAACTATTGAACAAGTATGTCTTAACTCATTTTCTTCATCTTCTGTCTTAGACCTTTCTATGCAGTGGCGGAACCAGAAAAAATAGCATGAGGGGCCTAGAAAGTTAAAAATAAATTAAATTTTTTAATTAGTAATAAACACAAATATACACACAAAAAATAATTAAACTAATATATATATACTCATTGAAAATGTATTATAAGTTGTATTAATATTGTTAGAAATTTATTTATTTCAATTTTTTTTTTCAGTGTTTTTAATCTCGGGTTATTTTTTA
Source organism: Lotus japonicus (assembly GCF_012489685.1). Lineage (NCBI taxonomy): Eukaryota > Viridiplantae > Streptophyta > Magnoliopsida > Fabales > Fabaceae > Lotus > Lotus japonicus. Next base: position 17,095,795 of record NC_080043.1, on the reverse strand, counting down.
CATTAGCTTTTTTTTATTTTTATTTTTTTGATAAATAGTTTTTTTTTTATCACACTCAAAAGTGATTCTATTGGAAAAAATAAATGAATCTTTTACTCTTGATTATTAGTTTTTTTTAGAGAAATTTATATATTAATTTTATGCTCTAAGACTATTAGAACAAAAAAAATATCCTAGGACTATTATATTTCCAACACTCATGTTTCTATGCAATGAAAAAAGATATGATTGCTTTAATTCTTGCACTAATTATAGTATAAAAGTTACTAAGTAATAAGTAAAATAATATACATTAAGCCTTGAACAAATTTTAAAAAATAATAGATAAAATAATACATGAAAATATATCTAAAAAACCTTGTTAAATATTACTAAAAAAACTGCTGGGATGGGATCAAACCCTTGAAAGGCCGGTAAAAACAAGTGATCAATCCACTGGGCTAATGCAAGTAACAATCTTTCTTTGCAGCGTTAAATATATATAGAAAACTTTATTGAACCTTGGGAGCCGCCCCAACGTGGTTCCGCCAATGTTTCTATGTCTTAGACCATCCACAATGGTTAAACAAAAAATATTTTGTTTAACCTTTTTCTACCCCACTTTTTCTCTTCCCAACACTCCACATCATCTTCTCTCTCCAATTCAACAAACTTTCAACAATTACCCACTCCAATGGTTTTGTTTAACTCTCAACACCCTACCCCACCACTCACCACTCACCCTACCCCACCACTTTTTTATTTCACATTTTTATTTAATTTTATATTTTTGTTTTTATAATTACATAAAATTACAATTATCGATTTAAATTAAATTAAAACAATAAACACTTAACGATTTTATTATTTTAAATATAGACTTTTTTTTTAAAATATAGACTATAATTTTTTTTTTCTTAACTTAAAACGCAAGACAACAAACTAAGCATACAAGAATTTATTTTATTTTCTTAAAATAAAATGCAAGACAACAAACTAAGCACACAATATCTTAAAATGCAAGACAAGGAAAAACTAAGCACACAACACACAAATAACGTAAATAGTACGATACAAATCATCTTCAATCCTGAGACATTCCAAACTTTGCCCAGATGTGCTTCACTAGATCTGCTTGCAGTTCATGATGAACATTTGAATCACGCAACTCGGATCTAGCACGCACATGATTTGCAAAAGCGGGTAAAACCTCGGTCGAGTATGGTTGCTGTGTACTAGATCCACCTTCCCCAGATTGCTCAAAATCGGTCCAACGTTGAGCATATGTATCTCGTTCATCCTCGACAATCATATTATGTAATATGATGCATGACCTCATAATGATACTCAAGTCATCTATGTCCCACAAGCGAGCTGGTTCACGGATGATTTTAAAACGAGCTTGAAGAACTCCAAATGCACGTTCGATGTCCTTCCGACATCCCTCATGAACTTTTGCAAATAACTTATCGGGTTCACTTTGAGGAAGTCTAATCGTTTTGACGAAAGTTGGATAAGAAGGATAGATACCATCGGCTAGATAGTATGCCATATTATAGGGACGTTGATTCACAACGAAATTCACAGCTGGAGTCTTTCCCTGTTCCACGTCATCAAACACTGGTGACCGATCTAGAACGTTTATGTCGTTCAACGTTCCAGGACATCCAAAAAAGGCATGCCAGATCCATAGGTCATAAGTTGCAACTGCTTCAAGAATAACTGTTGTGGTTCCCTTATCCCCTCTAGTAAATTGACCTTCCCATGCTCTAGGACAATTTTTCCACTCCCAGTGCATGCAGTTAATACTCCCGATCATGCCTGGGAACCCCCGCATGTCATTAGCATGTAATATCCTTTGCAGGTCTTCTTGGGTTGGTGCTCTCAGGTACTGTTGCTCATACAATCGTATGATTCCTTTACAGAATCTACGTAAACACTCCAATGCTGTAGTACCTCCAATTTTGATGTACTCATCGACCGCATCTGCTGCCACACCATATGCTAACATTCGCATTGTTGTGGTACATTTTGCTAAGGGTGATATACCTTGTTTATTGGCTGCATCAACGCGTTGGGTGAAGTAGTTATCACTACTTGAAAGGCCATCAACGATTCGAAGGAAAAGATGCTTTTGCATCCGGTACCGACGACGAAACATTGCATCGTCATATGTAGGCTCATTGGCAAAGTAGTCGCCAATTAGCATCTGGTTTGCCGCTGTATGATCTCTACCGAGATATTTTCTACTACGAGGTGCAGCATCTTCTCGAATTTTTCTTCGACGCTCTCTAAATCGGTTGAGTACATAAGCTTCTTCAATTTGACTATTTTGAATGTATGCTGCAAGATCAAAAGGACACTCAGATGGATCCATTTTTTGTGAAATTTGAAGTAGATTGGAAGAGATTTGGGATATTGGTACATCAATGGAGCTATGAGTCCATATAAGTAGGTACATTGAATGGTGGTTGAGTGCCGGATTTGAAATAAGTTATCAACCAGAGTTAATTATCGGAAAAGGACAAGATTCGAATTGAGTGGCACATATTCAAACACAGTTACCCGAGAATCATAAAAGGCAAACACTACTGACCTAACACCACGGGCAAATTATTAAAGCAAACACTACAGACTTGACACCACTGGTGGATTTGAAATAAGTTATCAACCAGAGTTAATTATCGGAAAAGGACAAGATTCGAATTGAGTGGCACATATTCAAACACAGTTACCCGAGAATCATAAAAGCCAAACACTACTGACCTAACACCACGGGCAAATTATTAAAGCAAACACTACAGACTTGACACCACTGGTGGATTTGAAATAAGTTATCAACCAGAGTTAATTATCGGAAAAGGACAAGATTCGAATTGAGTGGCACATATTCAAACACAGTTACCCGAGAATCATAAAAGCCAAACACTACTGACCTAACACCACGGGCAAATTATTAAAGCAGACACTACAGACTTGACACCACTGGTGGATTTGAAATAAGTTATCGGAAAATGACAAGATTTGAATTGAATGGTACATATTCAAACACAGTTACCCATACATTAAAGCAAACATTACATAGCTGTCACCACTTGAAAATTATTAAAGCAAACATTAAAGCAAACACTACAGACTTCACACCACTGACAAGTTTGACCGATTACAGACAAAGACTCGCTTGAAATTAATTTCCAAATAGCTCTTTGGACAACTGCTCTAACAACTCTTTCTTACGGTCACTGAGATGCTCTTCCGAAGTTAGCTTTAGATACATACTAACTTTCTTAGCATTAGTCTTCTCTTTCATCGCATTAGTCTTCTCTTTCATCAATTCGTTAGTCTCTGCTTGCACCGATGCTATCTTTTCCAATTTTTCAAGCTCTTTCTCCTTGAAATGGATATAAGAATCCCACTCTTTGTCCACCACCTCGTCAGCATCTTCTCTAATTTTCTTTTTACTCTTTTTTTTAGCTGCCTCCCTACCCATTGGACGAGGAATTGATCCTATAGAGTTTGAGCCACTTGCATCACTGTCGTGTGATCTCTTAGATCCACTACTTCTCGAGCCACTATTTCCTCCTACCTGACTACAAAAACGTGGTTGATCACGGAGAACGCGCCATTCTTCCATCAAAGTAAATTGACCAATCTTCCCACTTGCGTATAATTCCTGCGCTCTTGCGATAACATCATCCTCCGACCAACCGCTTCGATGCTCACGCTTAGCGCTATCATAAGCGCCAATCCATTTACCCAGTCTTGTGTTCATATAATTCCAACGGTTTCGGCAGGCAACCCAATCGCGCGGAGGATCGAATGAGCAATGCTCATTACAATACTCAGCAATATCTCTCCAAAATGTTTCTCCTTTCTGGTTTCTTCCGACAACACTGTTTGTTCCGCAATTAATCCACCCACTAATTAGCACTAGATTTTGTGCAGTGTTCCATGCGGGTAAATGAGCTTTTTTGCTCTTAGGAGTGATTTCATTGACTTCATTATCAGCTGACCCGCCACCAAGATTGACTTGTGTTGAAAATTTCGGAAATTCCGCTACATCAACACTCGGAACATTTTCAGGAACCACTGGCATATAACCACTAGACTGAGGTGTTTGAGATGAATATCTCACAGATCCATAAGATGGATGAGAGTTTGGAACAATTGATGACTGGTTAAAATTTTGTATGTTTTGAGGAGGTTGGTACGAATATTGATTCGGATCTGGATAATAGTTTGGATTTCGAGGACGTTGGTTGGAGAATTGATGGGGGACTTGATAATAGTTTGGATTTTGAGGACGTTGGTTGAACAATTGATGTGGGACTTGATAATTGGTGGGATTTTGAGGATGTTGGTAAGAAATTTGATTTGGATCTTCATAGTTGTTGTGGTTTTGGTTGTAAAATGGGTTGTTTGAAGAATTCTGGGTGTTGAAATGGGGATTGTTGGGATCCATTTCAATACAAATGCTAATAGATAGATAAATAAGATGGTGAGAGAGATAATAAGAGAGTGAAAAAACTTGGTTTTTTTTTTCTGTGTCCAAATCAAACGAACCAAGTCTCTATTTATAGAGAAAAAAAATCATGAATTTTGGTATAATTTTTTTTTCAGAAAATTTTTTTTTATGAAATAATTGAGTTCAAAAGATAAGGAAAAACGAAATCCGGACGGACCAACCAGAAGCAGCCACGTGGCAGGGCCTGAAAATTTTTCTCTCTCTCCCCTGCACGCGCCTTGTCTGGGCGTGCAGGCCACGCGCCTGCGGTGGCCACTGGCCTTGCGCCACGTGGCACACCGCAGGCTGTTTCAACATGTTTAATTTTTTCAACAAAATCACCCTCTCTCTCCCCTTTCAACCAATTTCAACAAACCACTAAACCTATTAAACACAATCAAACACATTTCAACAAAGGATTCAACCATCCATTGTGGATGGTCTTATGTTGCATTCACTTTTGACTAGTGTTTACATGTTTTTAACATGGGGTTGTCTAAATAACTCATAGTAAAAATTGGGTTAAGTAACCCAATCTTAGATGTCCCAATAACATTATAACATGTGTCTTTATTAATTCAAATTAATTTCATTATTTTTATTTTATGAGCATTCATTTTATTAAATAGTCTATTTGCAAAATGAAACAATTAATTAGAATTATTACAATAGAAACCCTTTTTCCAAAAAAAAATTAAGAACCCTAAATTCTAATTTGGTGTTTCACTGTTTCTTAGTGTTCCACGGTTTCTGGGCATGTTTCGAGAGCCTCTCTAGAAGTACCTCCAGCCTCGCCGGGCTCTGACGACAACCAATTAGGAGCTTGTGTGCTCCTTGAAGGGTCTGAATTTCGGTGACTCTGTTTCTTCTTCTTCCCTTGTTTCTGCTTCAAAATGAGTAAAATGGCTTGATGTTTCACCAAGAATTGGTTCTGGAAGGTTTAATTTCTTTCAATGATGGAAAAGAAAAAGATAAATTTTAAGGTTTACATCAGTTTGGTTTTGGATCTTCTTCTTTCCCTTGCCCAGAAGCCGTAGAAGACTGGGTTCTAATTTTATTTTATTTTTTGGGAAAAGGGGCTCTATTTTAACTATGTTAATTAATTGGTTTATTATGCAAATAGATTATTTGATAAAATCACTATTATGAAAATATAAAATAAAAAGAATAATAAGATGAGTTGTAATTCATAAAGACACATGTTACAATGTTATTGGAACACCTAAATTTTGGGTTATTTCACCCAATTTTTATCATGGGTTATTTAAACAACCCCTTTTAACATTGTTTTTCCTTAGTGGCATATTTCTAATTGTCAGGATTATAATGAATGTATTCTTGTCTCTTGTGGACAGACAAATATGCAAAGACATATTGCTAGGAACAATGAATTAAGGTTGGAGGTGAAAACCATAATGCAACAAATTCACTTTCAAGAAGGTAAGCTCACCAAGATGTTGTAAAATTTGATTATAGTTCTCTTCCTTTCACTTTCGATCTCTTATTAATTTTAGAATTTAAAAGGGTAAATCAACACATTCCATATCAGTTGTAGCCTTTGCTGATATATAATTTTACGTGGTTAATATTGAGGCAAACTTAAAAATGTTGTTTGTGTTTTAAACAGCAGTCATGCCCCCCATATAATGACCAATAGTAAGATGATATGATGTCATGTCATCTCTTTGACCAGTAAATTTTATATTCCAAATTTTTTTTTGAGAGCAAAATGAATTTTTTCAATGGAAAGTAAAAGTCATGAGAACATTCCTCTCATGTAGAATTGAAAGAGGATATCAAAAAGCCTTGTCCAGCATCATCCTATTGTGGTGTTTAAGTTTCTCATGAAAGAGCCTCATTAAAACCTCCCAAGGAAAAATCCTGTGGGAAAAACCCTAAAGGAGGAAAAAGAGTGCTCAAACAAGAGACAACACCCAAGCTCTACTTCTCAAAAACACTGGAAAAACATCCCTCTACAAAGCATTGACAGCTCACAAAGATAAAGATAAAAAATCTGACTTCCAAAGGCCCAAATTTATGCCATTTGTGCAACCAAAAACCACCAAATAATCAAATATTCCTCTTCTTTCTATAGCACCCAGTAAATTATGGCATTCCCAAGAGAAAACGTGGGCATTGCTACCAATGAAATAAATTTGGAAACCTTCACCTCTTCTCGCAACACAACTTTCTTCAAGCACCTCACACCTGTACAAAACGTGGCTTTGCTACCAATGGAAAAAATGGAATCCTTCACCACATAGCACAATTGCACAAACTAAGCAAGATAGTGACAGATGCAATTAACAAATACGCATGATTCCAAAGCCAAAATCGCTTACAAGCTAGCCCACCTCTACAGACTAGGCAAAAGCAAGGAAAATTCACTGAACAAACCACACCTCTTTAAGCCTTCCATGATAAACCAAAAGATACCACAACAAAGAACAACTGCAACGCCCCACTTTCATGAATGAAGATATCAAGGAAATATACTCAATCAGACCACAACAGCAAACCAAATTGCAGCAAAGATAAGCATATCACTTACTATCTGGGACCATCTACCAGTTCTTCATAGTGCCTTCCATTGCTACTGAATCATTGAAAAAAACAAGATCCTTTGTAATCCTTCGAAAAAAAAACTACCGCTTCAATAGCAAACCCAGCCCCAATATTTTTAGAGAAGAAACCAAGGACTTCATTTCTACAATTTCTCAGAATTCCGCCTATGCCACTTATCCTAGCGCAACCTCTTGCAGCCCCAACAACAATTACTTTAATTATCCCAAATTTTAGTCCTTAAACTTTTTAAATTTTTCATTTTAGCCTCTAGTTTTTATATATTTTAATTATTTTTGTAATTAAAAAAACAAAAAAAAACCTAAAATAAGATTCTATTTTTCTCTGTAACAAAAAAAAACTTAAAATTAGATTTTAGAAGAATTCATGAACCCTAATTTATCCTCTGGTAAATTATCGGAAAACAAAAATTCATCCTCTTGCTCTGTTTGGCGGCAGCCTGCCGTGGTGGTGTCTCCACCGCCGCGATTCCTTCCATTGCACCACCATGTTCCAGCTTCATTTTGAGCACGGGCCTCCTCCCTCGTTCCAGATTCCTTCCTTTGAACTGCAAGTCCACCTCCGTCCAAAACACATCATTCGCTGCAAGCCCCCTCGCTTGTCGCCGCAAGTCTTGTTTATTGCACCTTCGCCACAAGCTCCTTTTGATATGACGAAAATCACTTCGTTTCCAGCAGTCATTTCTAAATTATATTGTTAATAACTGTTAGTATTGTTTCTTCTTGTGTTTTGGAAGTTTGCATCCGGGAACCGAGTTGATCCTATCAAATATTAGAAAAGTATTGCAATTGTAGAGTATAAAAAATGGTAATGGATGTGGCTATCAACAGTCAACTTTCGGGATGAACAATAAATTAGTTGAAGCAAGGATTGAAGGGTTTGTCATGGTTTTGGTGTTAACTTCCAATTTAAATTCAAATTGAATTTAGCAAAACAGAGGTTTGAACGCAGTGCTTGCTTCAGGGTTGAATTCCACCTCGCAGCCCTAATGAAGAACATAGTTGAACAGATTGGGGATTGAAACTAGGTCAAGGGTTTTTAGATTTTACCCCAAATTAGATTTTACCCAAAACAAGATTAAAATTAAAAACATAAAACACTTTATGATAATTTCATTGATTTAATATAATATGGTACATTTCTTTATACAAATAGCAGAGGGACTGGAATTTGAATTTCATAAGTTACATTGACATGGCACCCACAAGACACTCACTTACCACATGACATTTGTTGATTGGGTAATATAGAAATAACATTGTAATCCCCCTTCAACAACCATCATGTAAAAGTTTGCCTAATATTGGTCCTAATCTTCTATTAACTTTCTTTGTTTGGACGTAGCGGTGCTTCATATTATGTGTAAAATTTGGTAGGTAATTAGTAGTATAATCAAGTTGGTGAGTTAAAAAGTCAAAACAATTCAAAATGAGTAAAGAAATATCTAGCTGACAATGGTTTGTGTTTGTAGATTGTTACATGGAAATTGGAATATGATCTTTAAGTAGATGGACTACTACGAAGTATTTTGCTTTAACCTTACATTTAATTTTATGCTTTTATTTTATGAATTAGTAGTAAGTAATATCCTTGGAACAATACATTTGACTTAGATAAAGATATATGTCTACTGTAAATTGAGAAATGAAATTTTATGGTTTGATTAGTTGGTTTTTATGGGTGTACTTGGAATACACTATACTACCTAGTAAATGAGATTTCATGATTTCATTTTGAATATAATTTTTTCACATGTGCTTAGAGAGTTCATTTTGATCTTAGTAGATTTGTTATAAAATACTTCATTTTTTTCAGCATTAAACAATACAAAAAGAGAGGAAATTCAACAATTGAGGGTATGGATTGGGCAAGCTAATGGAGGAAATATGAATTGTGCTTCATTTGGAAATGGACAACTATACTGCTCCAATAATCAGACCTTGAACAATACTTTAGCTGCACAACAACTTCAACAAGCTCAAATTCATTTTCAAGAGCAATATAATCAAATTCAGCAGCTAGAACGTTTCAACAACATCAACTATAATAGCAGCTATGAGAATTGCAATCACAATGACAAAACGATCAACTTCAGGAGCAATAATTGTTTGAGCAACATAGACTACACCAAAAACAACAATATTCGTAGCCGCAACACAAATAATAACAACACCCAAAGCACCAATAAAAGCAACAATGTCAATTAATAAGAATTTGGAAAAGAAATCAGATACAAAGATTGGGCTTAAGGAATTGAAAAACTATAATTTTCGTTTCTCTTCTCCATTACCTTTAATTACCCCTTATCATGTGTTTAGAGTTTGTTTAGCAAAGTCATGTAATACTTATTGTTCATAAATAGTTCAAACAATCCTATTTAGAGATTATGAATTATGAATTTTATTTTTTTTATGTGAATTTTTTTAGTACCTCTGGTTATAAATATAGGTGGTAGATTTATATTCACTATGTTTGTCCCCATAGGATAGCTCAAGTGGTAGGAGTTTGGGGACATATGAGTTGAGTAAGGGGAGGTCCAGAGGTCGACTCCTGACGTGTGCAATTTATCTTTCCAATGTAAAAAAAAAATGTTCACTATGTTTACCTTATATTGCTTTTACTTATGGCTATCTCTCCATAAGAAGTATGTTGTTTGTATTAGGAATCATTTTGCCTCATGCTTTGTACGCAAAAAATGCAGCCAACATGATTTGAACTGAAAACCTTCTGGTACTTATCAAAGGTTATGTCTGTCAATGAACCATTGTGATTATTTTAGCATAATGATAAACTTGAAAGAATATATCTTTTATATTTAGTCACACCAATATATAATGTCTGGATCCGTCCCTGCTCACATGGATGATTATTTAACCACACTCACTTAGTGTAACCGCCCAATTTCTCGAGAGTCACTTTATTAGTAACATTTTCCAAAAACGTGTGTAAATTTTTATTGAAACTTAAACCTTTTCAAAGAATGAATAATAAAACATTTTGATTGATTGAAAATTGTGTAAGGAACTCACATGTTCTTAGTCTAAAATAGATTTAATCATCTGTTAAGCCTTATGTCTTTGAATTTTTTTTTATAAATTTGCCAGCATAAATTAAGAACTATACAGCAAAGAAGCCAATACATCAAAGTCTTATGTCTATGAATGAAAATATGATTTGTTAGTCATAAAACTCACTTTCTTAATTATATGAAGAACCCATATTCAGAAGTAGAGAATTATTGCTATCCACTGTTTTTACCCTAAATTTCTATCAATTATTATTACACCAAAAAACTTTGATTTCTTGTTTTGATATTTTTAGTTTATCTTTTGTTCGTCGTTCGGATAACGCTGTTGCTGACTATTTGGCGAAGCATGCCTCCACCTTTCAGATTGCTGTTTGGGTGGAGGAGGCTCCGGCTGCTGTTTTACCGCTTCTTGATGCGGCGGGCCTTGCTATTTCTTCTTAATTAATGGAGGTTGATTTCAAAAAAAAAGGTTACCTATCACATAATGATTTTGATTTCAGAAAAATTATACAAGAGAACATGGGGAGAGCTGGATTTGACACCCCAACCCTTAGATTTCACACCCCCAATTTTCGGATTTTCGGGTTCCGAATTATTTCGGAATCTTATATTCCGAAATTAATTCATGATTTGTAGTGCAAAATACATGTAACATCCCACTTTTGAGTGAAAAAATACTTCGGAAACCTTATTTCTGAAATATTAGTTTCCGAAATTGGGGTGACATTTCTAATGAGTGGGGTGCTAAATCTAGCTGCCGAACATGCACATGAGAGGGAAAAGCAAGGAAGATCATGAACCTCTCCTCAACGATAAGAGAAATCCAAAATCCCCTCACCATACCCAATCGTTCTTCTCATTGTACTCCACGTCCACATCTTTCTTTCACCTTTTTTCCTCTTCCCCTTTTCTATCTCTCCCATTTCCACCTCATAAAAACCCTCCAAACTTTCAACTCTTTCTGCTTTCTCAACTGAAAAAAATCACACACTCACATTCCTCTCTCTCTCTCTAGAATGGCATCAACGGCAGCAGCACCAACCGCTTTCTCTCTCCTCCGCTCCACCACCACCTCCTCCACCACCACCGCCACATCCTCCTCCCGCGTCCACCTCTCGTCCACCTTCGGCGTCCGCCCACTCAGGCGGCTGGGATTCTCGGCGGCGGACCCGTTACTGGCGGTGAATGTTGCATCCAGAGTTGCGGCGGTGAGAGGGAAGGGAGTGAGAGCGGTGGCCGCGATGGCGAAGAAGAGTGTCGGAGACTTGTCCGCGGCGGAGCTCAAGGGGAAGAAGGTGTTTGTCAGGGCGGACCTCAATGTCCCTCTTGATGACAACCAGAACATCACCGATGATACCAGGATCCGTGCTGCCATACCCACCATCAAGCACCTTATTCAGAATGGTGCTAAAGTTATCCTTACCACCCACTTGGTAAGACTGTGATTTAGTGGATTCTCATGTTAATTTTTCACTTGAATTTGTTATGTCATGATTTTTATTCTCACTTAACACAATTGAGAATGTGAAACTTTTATGATTCAGCTTGTGATTCTAAGCTTTGGAATTTTTTAGCTCCTTTGAGATGCTTTATGATTCATTGCATTCAAATTACTTTTTTGAGTTTTTCTACCAAGTTTAATGTAAATCAATATGTTAGTGAAAATAAAAACTTTACTGGAGTAAAAATTGAATAGTTGTTTTGAGACCATAGATGGAATCTGTTGAATTCAAGTCAGAGACTAGAAATTAAGCAAAAGCAGAATGTGGGTTTGAATGATCACTTTGGAGGACGAAATGCCGGAGCTATAACTATTGATTGAAAAATTGGAGTAAATTTTAATAGCTTCATATTTAGCTGTAAATGTAAATGTATTTTATTTCAAACAGTCATTGATTTTTTCAGTTAAAAGTTGTAACTTTGTATTGTATTATCCTCTAAAGTGCACACCGGTTACTTTAGAGATAAAGGGTTTTTGGTGGATTATTTGATCATTGTTCTTGATGGTAGATTCAGCTTTTGCTATTTTATAACTGAGTTCTGTGTTTCAAGGAAAACATTTTGTTGATAGTCCGTAGTCCGTGCCTATGAAAGTGGTTACTTCTGAACTAGATTACGGAGGATCAACCAGAATCAATGGTGCTGATATTTGTGGACTGTGGAAATTTTGAATTTCTTGTTGTAGTTGTGAGATTAATATCTAAAGGAAATGGTTTTGATGGTTGAAAATTCCAGTTTTGTTTGTGTTACGTAGTTAGTAGGCTCTCTTGGTAATATAAATGTAATTTTCCTTTGCAAAAACAGAGTAGATTATATAAACAGAGGTCTGAACTTGTTTAACCATTGTGACTTTTGATTGAATTTCCAGGGACGGCCAAAGGGTGTCACTCCCAAATACAGCTTGGCACCTCTTGTACCCCGGCTCTCCGAACTCATTGGCATCCAGGTGTGCTATTAATATATGAAAAGAGATAATTTACTACTGTTGTGATTTTTGGTGGATAATTCCAATATTCCTTACTTCTTTTCACAGGTTGTCAAGGCTGATGACAGTATTGGTCCAGATGTAGAAAAGCTGGTGGCTTCTCTTCCAGATGGAGGTGTTCTACTTTTAGAAAATGTGAGGTTTTACCCTGAGGAAGAAAAGAATGACCCTGAGCATGCAAAAAAACTTGCCTCTCTAGCAGATCTGTATGTTAATGATGCCTTTGGTACTGCTCACAGAGCACATGCATCAACAGAGGGGGTCACTAAATACTTGAAGCCATCTGTTGCTGGTTTTCTTTTGCAAAAGGTGGGTTTATCTCTCCACTGCTTCTAAATCATTATCAACAACTAACCCAAAATATTTCTGTGGACTATCAAAATAATGTTCTTGAACTTCATAGCAATTTCTTTAACATGATTCATGTTATAATAAGTTGCATTACTTGATGTGAAGTAATTTTCATGTCAAATGCAAATAATTCTTCAGGGAAAACTTGTTCGATTATTTTCAAAAAAGTTTAATCTACATTTTATCAAGAGAAATGCCTAATACACACTCTTTTCAACGTTAACATGAGGGTGTGTTGGGTCCTACTCCTAAATTAATTGATTTCGACCAATAAGAGGGTGTGTTGGAAACAGTATATTGTTAGCACTCTTCATTTTATCAATATTATTGTAATTATAATTATTTTTCACATGTATCTTTTCATGTTTTAGGAACTTGACTACCTTGTTGGGGCAGTATCAACCCCAAAAAGACCGTTTGCTGCCATTGTGGGTGGTTCCAAAGTTTCATCTAAAATTGGAGTGATTGAGTCACTTCTAGAAAAAGTTGACATCCTTCTTCTTGGTGGAGGAATGATCTTCACATTTTACAAGGCTCAAGGCCTCTCAGTGGGTTCATCCCTTGTAGAAGAAGATAAGTTGGAACTTGCTACAACACTAATTGCAAAAGCCAAGGCAAAGGGAGTGTCGCTCTTGTTACCTAGCGATGTGGTGATTGCAGACAAATTTGCTCCTGATGCAAACAGCAAGGTTTGATTTCTAAGCTACTTTAGATCAGATATTGGTCGGAGGATCTGGTCAGCTAAACCACTTAAACTATGAATGAGTTTTTTTCCCATTAGCGATGTACTTTAATGTGTGTTACTCATTCAGAAACATTTGCGGAAAGAATTTAAACTCAGCATTTAACCCTTTCAGATCGTGCCATCATCTGCCATCCCTGATGGGTGGATGGGATTGGATATTGGTCCAGATTCCATTAAATCATTCAGTGATGCATTGGATACTACCCAAACCATCATATGGAATGGACCCATGGGAGTGTTTGAGTTTGACAAGTTTGCTGTTGGGACAGAGGTATGCAAGAACATCCTCATATATTCATATTATGGTAAACATGTTCGCAATCAATATATATGTCACTCTAAAGTGATGCATACTCTCAGAAATATGCAGTAGGAGTCAGTGTGTATTTGGATACTAGTTGAGTTCACATGAAAGCACATTCATTGGATAGCAGTTGAGTTAACGTGAATGCACTTTCATCTCAATCTATAAAAAGAGTTTCGTTCACTTTTTGCCTCGAAGTGAGTGCTAACGGGTATCCAAACATAGCCTTAAGAAGAGTTATGTTCACTTTTTGCCTAAAAGTAAGTGCTAATGCCCGTTAGAGCTGGCGTCAATGGGTATCCAAACATACTCTCATCTTCCTAATGGAACTTGTACTTATTGCAAACTATATGCTTGTTCATTTATATCATAGGAAAGATTGTGTTGGATCAGGGATTCAAATGTCATCTGGAGTTACTACAACCTATTCCATTTTGTGCGGCTAATAATTATGTATATAATTTATACTTTGTACCCTTCTTTCAGGCTATTGCAAAGAAGTTGGCTGACCTTAGTGGAAAGGGGGTGACAACTATTATTGGAGGAGGAGATTCAGTTGCAGCTGTGGAGAAAGTAGGAGTTGCTAGTGTCATGAGCCACATATCTACTGGTGGTGGTGCAAGTTTGGAGTTATTGGAAGGCAAAGAGCTTCCTGGTGTCCTCGCTCTCGATGAAGCCGTACCAGTCGCCGTGTAAGACAATTTTCTTCAGCTTGGAAGTTTAACCCACCTTGGGGTTCAATGTTCTCACAACCTTGTAAAAGAGCTTATGTTGTAGGACCCTTCCGAGTTTGTTAGTGTAAATTTTATCATGCTTGAGTTATTTGCTTCATTCATAAATCACATGTAACTGTAAACCCAGCTGAGAGCCATAAATTCAAATAAATCCAGTAGTTGCTACCTACCACAAATTTTTTGCAATCAGCTTTCATCTTTTGTCACACTCTTGGTCCTTGAATATAAGTCAAATCTGTTGGCATTGCATGCCTTGAGCTTGTGGGATGATTGCGTGCACTTTGTTTATAAAGATGGGGAAATTCATGTGAATCTAAACTTTAGCTTGTAATCTCTTCCACCAGTAGTTGGTTTGTGAAGTGAGGAGGGTAAGGCATTGAATGATTGAAAAAGAAGTGGATCCCATTGGCTCTTGAAAATCTGAATTGCATAATCTTTGGCTGGCATACTAAGCTTTACAGGAATTACAGCCCTATATTACTATGTACAAGTATTATGGAACCTGAGCCACAAAATTGAAAAGCAATCCTTTTTTTTTTCCTTATTATGAACCTACCACACATATTAGGATATTTATTTGGTTTCCTAAGGTATTTCTAAAGCCGTCAGCCATGAAACTAGTTCTTTCCTTTTTCCTTTTTGGAACATAATATTTTCAATTTCGTATGTATAAAAATAAAAAATTTATAATTATGTAAATTTTAATTATTAATCAAAACTTGAGATAAAAATTTAAAGTAATAATATAATAATAAGTAAAAGGCAATTTGACTCACAAAAATAAAATATATTAGCTAGTTATTAATAGTCTTTTATAATTTTCATTATATCAATTATTAATTGTTAAAAATTTCTATTTCTCATATTTAAAATGATATATTAACATTATTTCAATTTTAATTATAAATCATTACTTTAGGATAAAAATTAAATAATAATAATCAATCAATATCAATCATCAAGCAATTAATCAATATCAATATCAATTAATCAATCAATATCCATCAATCAATCATCAATATCAATTAATTATGTAAAGCAAAAACACTTGCACTATTGATTATTAAATTTTGAGTTTCTTATAAAAATAATTTATTAGGTATTAATTACAAAAGTTAGAATTTTAGTTATTAATAATAAATTAAAAAAATGTTAAAACAAAATAAAGATATGTATATATATATATGTTATTAGTGTTAAGAAATTAAATTAATTAACCGTAAAAATAATAATTAAATTTATCTGTCAAAGTAGTTTAATTTTGAAAATTCTGGTTGATAATAATTATAAATTTGAGGTTTACATAAATATTAGGAATTTTTTTGCTAACATCCTCTAAGATTTACCATTGTTGCATTGACCTACAATAAACTAAAAATGTAACATACAATGAATTAATTAATGAAATTCCTATATGAAATTATATTTGATATAGGTCTTTCCGCAATAGTTGGCGATCCAGGGGCAGACAGATCATATCAGAAATCATCATAGGTGTTTGTTGTGGGATTCTTTTGGGGAGGTTTCCCCTTTGTTGTGTTTAGGTGTGGGTTTTCATCTTGAGAGAAATGTTCTTAGGATATGACACTGCTTTAAATTAAATAAATAAATTTTCAACTTAAAAAAAAGAAATTACATTCGATATAACTAAAACTTCTATTAATGGAAAAAAAAATACATACAAATATTCTTAACTAACTTTCATGTTTACACATTTTTACCACCGTAATCATAATAGAGAAGCATATGAATTTTTTTAACTAAACCTTTATGATTTGTGTTGGCTTTTTCAAACCATAGGTAATATTCTTTATTGAGGCAACCATGTTCTATCCATGTGTAATGAATGTCAAAGGTCTCTCAAATAGTGCAGTGCATAAAGATTAAACAATTATTTTTAATCACTTTGATTGACATCCATTATGTAGAACGTTGGAAGAATTGCCCATAATTCCGACCTGAGGACGTTGGTAGTGCCTTAGATCTGACTAAAACTTAAGAGCCAATCTCCATTCGAGTCGCGACAAACATCACCACACACCGCTTAGAGACCAGGACCCCGCATAGAATCCTTAGTGTTACACTTGGTCTATGAAGGAGGAGGGGGATGCCACCCAGCTTGCACCTGCCAGTCTCTACGATTCACTAGCAAGTTTTGACAGTGGGAGTAATCAAATTGAAACCTCAAAGTCGAGGCAAGAACATGCTGCAACACAAAATTCATTCCTGGGAAAATGCAATTTGAGCGCGAATTCCATGTGATCTTAGGAAAAGGCCAAAGTTTGGAGCACCGCTCCACCCAAGTTTGGAAGATATTTTTATTAAAGAATTAACAATATAGTAAAATACTACAAGATATCAATATTAAAAAAACATCCGAGCAAAAAATTTATGGATCTTCTCTATTGGAATTTTTTTTTGGAAATGAGAATAATCCATCAACAATGTGGAATTTTTTTTAAGAGTGTCAATTTATTTAATTTAGCTATTTATTTTTGTGTATTTAAAAATTAAAGAAAAATATTAATGGTTAGATGAAGCAACTTGATACTCTTTTTTTTTTTTGGTCGAAGGTTCATGATTCATTTAATAAAAGAGCAGCATGAAGGCACTTTCAACAAATGTTCATTCAATGAATGAAAGAAATTTGAACCCTTAGCCCAAACCAACTTACAAGGTAGTTTAAAAACATTTAAGCTCATGACTACTTAGGACATCTAAACAAAGTTAGAACTAAGTGAGATTACAGCCAAACTACTTACAAGATACACCAAAGGAAATAGGCCCATAACATTAAGCCCATGAGGACATGGGTCACCCAAACCTAAGCCTTTGGATTCTCCAAACCCTAGACAACCTCAGGAACTGGGCGACAGAACAGTGGTGAGTAGGGATGTCAATGGGTACGGGTGGGCATGGATCGTATATACCCACGTACCCGCTCCATACCCGCATGGATATCAATTAAGTGAGTTTTAACCTGATTTTAAAATATTTGTGGATATCCATGGACACCCGACACCCATGAACATAAATGAATTCACATATATTTGTTCAAAATAAAATTATATTAAAAATAAAATTTAAGATTAGACTTTACAATCAACCAATGTGTAAAGGAAAATACTTCTTTTATACTCTTTTTGGGTCTAAGGGCTTCTTTTCACCATTACCATTGTATAAGTGTGTGTAAATCCGCAAGTGTACGAATCCACCCGGTTTTAAATATCGAACCAGAGGGATTGTGAGTGGCTAAATTCGGTTTAAGCCTTGAGTTCAAAGGTTTGTTTTATTGAAACAAAGATAGGTCGATGTAGCAAAGATAAAATATAAGAAAAACAGAGATGGAAATGCTTTGGGTTCCTTGTTCAACTAGTCAATTCAAGTACATCATTCTAAGCACATGAACTCATGAATCTCTCCTTGATGATATAGCCTAGTTACTCACTTATTGATTACTCACATAAGCAATTCTCTCATACTAAAAGCTAAGCCCAATTCCTTGTGTACTTAGTCATTTATATGAGGTTTTAGATCATGCAAATTCAGGCCATCAAACCCCAACCCTTCCTCTATCCTAGTAGCAAGCATAGAAGGGGTAATCCCAAATCGGTTCCCTAATCTATAACAAACTTCTGTTCTGATTATAGAAAAGCATAAAGCAAGCATGCATACAAGCTTAGATTGAAATTCAGAAAAATTTTACAAAGTATGAAAAGATACAAGAGAAAATGACAAGAATCCTATTTATAGGCAAAAATCACGAGTCTGGGCTGTTTCGGGCGCTCAGGCGCCAATTCAGCACGCCTGAGCGCCAATTCAAGCTGAAAATGTGCCTCTGGCAGGCAATTGAGCATGCCTAGGCGCCAATTCCAGAAACCCTGGAAAAAGTAATTGGCGCCAATGGAGCACGCCTAGGCGCTCCAAGCTCGTTGGAAAGCCTTTTTATCTTCCTCTTAACTCCTCTTCAAGCCTCTTTAAGCCTTCCTTCAATTCCAAGCTTCTTGACCTTCCTTCTCCTTCAGTTTCAGACCTGAAAACCTAACCACAAAGCCAAGGAAATATCCAGAAGCTCCAAGAGTCTATTAGCAAAGAGAACCCTCAAATAAAATAAGAAAAGTTATGCAAGTCCTAAACTTACTTAAAATGCAAGAAAAGTCCCTATAAAACTTCAAAATTACCAAAGCAAAGTAAAAACACAAAGAAATAAAAAAATGCATGAAAATGCATGAAACACTATATGAGACTCAACAAAAAGACTCAAAACTAACAAAGAAATGACCCTAAAAACAATATTAAATCCGGGTCATCACACCACTATACTCAACGACAGCTCGCCCTCGAGCGTCACTAAGATTAACTTGCCCTCAAGCACAAAGAATAACTCCCAACACACATGCCAAAAGAGGGATACATTTTCAGAAAACCGGGGGATCAAGTGAATGTAGTTAGTTCCAAGAGAAAGATACAACAATCAACCTTATGCAACTCTTAGAAAAAGAAGATTTAGAGTCCACTATGAGAAGCATTTAGAGCTAACATCCTCGCATGAGACAATTGTTTAGTGCACTGAGGACACAAGCAAGTTCATAAGTCTTGGGAATCATTCACTCAAGAGCAACTAAAGTCGACAATGCATTATTCAACGAGACTTCAAAAGGGTTATGATGTTGGCTAGGTAAAGCACATGGTAGGTGGTCCCTAAGGAAGACTAAGGCTGCACAAAATTTGAGTGTGGTCCTTCATGAAATCTTAAAGCAATTGATACTTAGCACACAAGTCTCTCAACCCCCTTTTGTTTCAGAATTTTTTCTTTTTTTTGGAACTCCACCCAATCCATGGAGTTCATTTTTTTCTTTTGACTTTTTTGGAACTCCATCCACCCATGGAGTTCATTTTCTCTTTTTAATTTTTTTGATTTTTTTCTTTGGGGCAAGGGACAATTTCACTTTTCAAAAACTAGCTCCATTAAGATTTAAGGACCACAACTCCCCATTGAATCCAACCAATCATCCAGCCCAATAAACAAGGTAACAATAAAATCCCCATAAGACTCAAAAGGGTCGACTAGGGACAAAGATGTTATAAAACAAAATCTGAAGTCCAAGAAAACCTACCGGTCTCAAAAAATGCAAGTCTCATAGAGCTACTCTCAAGGGTGCACAAAATGAAACACAGAACCAAGAAGTGCAAGTGAGTCAGGATCCTCCAGGGAAATTATATAGTGAAGGGTCAAAGTTGGACCCTTGTGGACTCACATCAACTCTAACCTCAGGTCAACACTTAGAAGACCGAAATCTCCCCCTCTCTTTCCCAAACATACAATCACTCCCCAAAAGAAAGCACAAAGTATCCACTTAAAAACATTTTCAAAACCAGCATCATGTAAGTGAGCAAGACTTGGGAACATGTCATTTGAGTGAAAGGTATAAAGACCAAGGTGTAAAAGACTCTATATAACAATGCATGATCGAAAATGATAAACAAAAACAAAAGGATACAAAAGAAAAATATGCAAAAATGCATGAACTAAACTCAGAGTAAGAATAGAACCTCCTTCCAAGTGATTGAGTGCCTCCAAGTGTTCTCCACTTTTATTTCCTAAAAAACTAACAAAAGAAACAAAAACGTAAACCTGAAAAAAAAAATGGGTTGTCTCCCATTCAGCCCTAAGTTATAGTCTTAGGTAGACTATACTTCAAACTCGTAACAAAAACCAAAAATCACAAACAATCCCCGACAACGGCGCCAAAAACTTGTTGGTAAATCCGCAAGTGTACGAATCCACCCGATTTTAAATATCGAACCATAGGGATTGTGAGTGACTAAATTCGGTTTAAGCCTTGAGTTCAAAGGTTTGTTTTATTGAAACACAAATAGGTCGATGTAGCAAAGATAAAATATAAGAAAAACAGAGATGGAAATGCTTTGGGTTCTTGTTCAACTAGTCAATTCAAGTACATCATTCTAAGCACATGAACTCATGAATCTCTCCTTGATGATATAGCCTAGTTACTCACTTATTGATTCCTCACATAAGCGATTCTCTCATACTAAAAGCTAAGCCCAATTCCTTGTGTACTTAGTCATTTATATGAGGTTTTAGATCATGCAAATTCAGGCCATCAAACCCCAACCCTTCCTCTATTCCTAGTAGCAAACATAGAAGGGGTAATCCCAAATCGGTTCCCTAATCTATAAAAAACTTCCGTTCTGATTATAGAAAAGCATAAAGCAAGCATGCATACAAGCTTAGATTGAAATTCAGAAAATGAGATTCATGGAAAGAAGAAGAAGAACATGTGGAAAAGAACTTAAGATTATAACTTTAACATGAAAATTCTTACATGAGCGTCAATTCAAGCTGAAAATGTGCCTCTGGAAGGCAATTGGCGCCTAGGTGCCAATTGAGCATGCCTAGGCGCCAATTCCAGAAACCCTGGAAAAAGTAATTGGCGCCTAGGCGCCAATGGAGCACGCCTAGGCGCTCCACGCTGGAAATCCTTTTTGATCTTCCTCTTAACTCCTGTTCAAGCCTCTTTAAGCCTTCCTTCAATTCCAAGCTTCTTGACCTTCCTTCTCCTTCAGTTTCAGACCTGAAAACCCAACCACAAAGCCAAGGAAATATCCAGAAGCTCCAAGAGTCTATTAGCAAAGAGAACCCTCAAATAAAATAAGAAAAGTTATGCAAGTCTTAAACTTACTTAAAATGCAAGAAAAGTCCCTACAAAACTACAAAATTACCAAAGCAAAGTAAAAATACAAAGAAAGATAAAAATGCATGAGAATGCATGAAACACTATATGAGACTCAACAAAAAGACTCAAAACTAACAAAGAAATGACCCTAAAAACAACACTAAATCCGGGTCATCAATAAGTTTACTTGAAGCAGAACTATAACTCAAACACAAATTCATTAGATATTAGACTTAATATACATTTATGTATATACATAAAATATATTTTAGTATTTTATATATTGGGTGAGTATCAATGTGTATGAATACATCAATATTCGTACTCGTCCCATTAATAAATGAATAGTAGAAATATCCATTAAATAAATCCGTGGATGCCTGTGAGCGCAAGTAATTTTACCCATAACGGGTTTTTATCCACGGATGTAGATAATTTTGACATCCCTAGTGGTGAGCGAACAACAGCGGCTCCAAAGCAAAGCTTCAAGGACCCGGTCAGCTGCCTACAGAAACAAAAATTTGATCTTTAACTCTTAAATCTAAATATCAAATATCTTTCGAGTATAGCGGGGCCTCCTAGTCTGCGTATAATTAAAGCAGCTAATCACTGTGCATATATTACCAATTTTTAACTCCAAGGAGAATAAAATAATCTTTTTTAGAGAAATACGGAGAATAAAATAAATTGAAAGAGTTACATGCTGAATGGAATATCCTTCGGAATTTCTTCCTCTCTCCTCTTATATTCCCTTTTCATTTTTGACTTTCCCTCTAGGCCTGTTTTTGACGCCTGTTTTCTTCATATAATTCAACAAATGTTCTAGAATCATGTAAGATTCGATTTTATTTTTAATTTCAGTTTTGCAAAATATGAGAATTATGTGGTATCTTTACATTAAGTTCCAAATCATTACGTCACCAAATGATAACTCAATTGGTAAGCTAGGGACATAAGAGTTGGGTGGGGTGAAGAGTGAAGAGTCCCGAGTTCGAACCCGGAGGAGAGATTAATTTACTAATATTTTTAACAACTAACATTTGCCTATTAAAAATAAAAGTTCCAAATCATTACTAAATTTAAATTTTGATACATATAGACTAGATATAAAATCCTTATTGATTATTCCATGTATCAGATTTAATTTTAGAAGTTTATACTAAGTCACAATGCATTGTTTCTTTCAAAAAAAAATGCATTAATTGTTATTTTTGTATGAATTCACATCCAATCTAATATAATCTAATAATTCTACATTTACTTCATTATCCTCTAAAACTCAACAAAATAAATAAAAATAAATCATCCATGTTTTTCATTTAGTAAAAAAAAATCGGCTAGTCAGGAAAATGTCAAATTATTCATTTCCGATGTATCAAAAGAAAATGTCAAATTATTACAAGGGACGGAGAAAATGAATGTAACATTTTTGTGGAGAAAATGAATGTAATGTCATTTTAAAAGTGTGAAACTGAAACATTCTAGACAACATGATAATAATATATAATTTAAATGAACAATTTAATTTACAACTTTTACATGAATATGAAGGAATTTATTCCTCTTGTACACTTTCATTTATATTATTTTCGCTTATCATTCATCTAGAAAAAATAGTGTAATTTTAGGGAAAAATAAAGAATTACATTTTTAATCATTTAAAAAATTGATATAATAAAAAAGGCTGTCTAAGTTTTTTTTTTTTGGTATTTACATCCGGTAACGGTCACCTTTTGAATGTCGTCAGATTCAAGATTTAATCACAGGTAAGGCTTCTCATCTCTCCTCCAGGGTGTATTATTTGGGGATCGAATCCGATAGCTCTTCCCACACATTCAGTCTGCGTTGCCAACTGAGCTACCTCTCTTGGGTTGTCTAAGTTACTTTATATAAATGAGGTGAATTAAAATCACATTATATCTAAAAAAAATTAAAATTAAAATTTCAAGACTTTTAGTAATTTGTTGGTTTATATTTTATTCATAGGACATTAAAACTTTGAACCCAAAAACCTTGGGCTAACAATTTCCATAGATTCTTTCTAGTTCTGCTGTGCCCACCGTGCCACACAAGAAAAGCATTCACACGTGCCGTACACACGTGTGGCACCAAACCCAAGCCCAGAGAGCTTTCTCTATAAATCTTCCAGAACGTTCGTTCCATCGTTCACTGTCTGAACCGATCTCGTTAACCTTAACCTGCGATTTCAACTATAAACCCATTGTGAGTTTCGCCATCAACGTTGTTTCTCTTGTTTGGTTCGTTCCAATCATTGTTTGTTTGTTTATCTTTTCCCCTTGTTTTTCGATTTTGAAGGTGATTTTTCAGAAGATGGCGACTAAGAGGAGTGTTGGAACATTGAAGGAGGCTGATTTGAAGGGGAAGAGGGTGTTTGTCAGGGTTGATCTGAATGTTCCTTTGGATGATAACCTTAACATCACTGATGATACTAGAGTTCGTGCTGCTGTGCCTACCATCAAGTACTTGACTGGTTTTGGTGCTAAGGTCATCCTTTCCAGCCATCTGGTATGATTTCTATCCATTTGATGGGATTTTCAGATCTGGGTCTGTGTTTTTTTTTTTTGGGTTTTGCATGATTTGGATTCTGAGTTTGTGAGATTTGCTTTGAGTTTTAGTACTTAACATGGGTTTTCATTGATGGGCTATTGGATTTTTGTTGAACTATTGTTTTTGTTTCTAAGTTTGATTGATGTTGATTCAAGTTGTGGTTTAATGTTTTTTTTGTTGAAATTAATTTGACTGAGGTTTTATTTTGTTTTGTTAATGAGATCTTTGGAAGACATAAATCTGGAGGGTTTACTGATATGGTCATGTTGTTGTCTGTTTCTTTTTTAAACTTTTTGATTTTTGAAGGTTTTTTAATGTGTTAGTTGAAGTTTAAGCAACCATCAATCTAAGAAGTGTGATGTGAGTGATTGGTAGTAACTTGAAAATTAGTTTGACCTTGAACTTGCCGTTGGCCGCAGATTAAAGATTAAGCAACCATCAAATTATTAAATGTGATTTATGTGATTGGTAGTAGTTTGTAAACTAATATTAACCTTGAACATGCTATGCTGCTTTCAGGGACGGCCAAAGGGTGTAACACCTAAATACAGTTTGAAGCCACTTGTGCCTAGGCTTTCTGAGCTTCTTGGAACTGAGGTGTGGATTCTAAATTGCTCTGTTCTGTTTAGGCACTATCTCGAACCCCTCTAATTTGCTTGATTTGCTTTTCATTAATCATCTTATTCTCTCTTGATTATATAGGTTAAGATTGCTAGCGACTCTATTGGTGAGGAAGTTGAGAAGTTGGTTGCACAAATTCCAGAAGGCGGTGTCATTCTTCTAGAGAATGTGAGGTTCTACAAGGAGGAAGAGAAGAATGATCCTGAATTCGCAAAGAAATTGGCATCTCTTGCTGATCTCTATGTGAATGATGCATTTGGCACTGCCCACAGAGCTCATGCTTCTACAGAAGGTGTTGCTAAATATTTGAAGCCCGCCGTTGCTGGATTCCTTATGCAGAAGGTATGTGGGATGTAATTGCATTTGCATTGTATGTTGGGCAATTCATTTAGGATATGTTTAGATACCATGTTTGGATACCTGGACGATAGCAATCACTTCGAGACAAATAGTGAACAAAACTCTTTATGGACTGGGATGCACTCAACCGGTATCCAAACACATACTTACTGTTGATTGATCTTGATCTAATGTTTGTATAATTGTTTCAGGAACTTGACTATCTAGTTGGAGCCGTGTCAAACCCTAAGAAACCATTTGCTGCTATTGTGGGCGGGTCAAAGGTGTCGTCCAAGATTGGAGTTATTGAATCCTTGTTGGAGAAAGTTGATTATCTCTTGCTTGGTGGAGGAATGATCTATACCTTCTACAAAGCCCAGGGTCTTGCAGTTGGGTCATCACTTGTGGAGGAAGACAAGCTTAATCTTGCAACTTCACTTCTTGAAAAGGCCAAGGCTAAAGGAGTTGCCCTTTTGCTCCCAACTGATGTTGTCATAGCGGACAAGTTTTCCGCTGATGCTAACAGCAAGGTACTAGGCTCTAGCTTTCTCTGAGAGTTAGATTTATAATTTTGTTCTCCAGTATTTGCACTGGTTCACTACCACGCACCACTTGTGAGGACTCTTCTTTTTGAAACAAATGGTCAACTGGGGATTGAGGATACAGTACAATTATAAATGACAATTTAGGAATTCTATGGTGCAATGACAACTTCTCTACATTTTTAAACTAAGGAAATGTTACTTGAACTGGTTATTTCCATAGCTTTATGATCCCATACGCATATATTAGTGTTTAGAATGTTGATATGTACTTTAAGATTTTTTTATATTTCTGCAGACTGTGCCAGCTTCAAGCATCCCTGACGGATGGATGGGGTTGGATATTGGACCTGATTCCATCAAAACATTTGGTGAAGCATTGGACAAGACTCAGACCGTCATTTGGAATGGACCAATGGGTGTGTTTGAGTTTGATAAGTTTGCAGTAGGAACAGAGGTATGAATGATTTGGAATTTATGAAAAGTTCACCTTATAAATCATCCACCATTTCTGAACGTTCTTGCAAAATTGCTTCACTGTGAAGAACTGCTAATCATTTATCTGTTTTCTGAACCTGGACCCTTCATAAGCATGACCACAATTAACAAGTACTCTAGTTTTCAGAATTGCACAGTGGTCCTTTGGCCAGTCCAATAAACCTGCAAAAACTGGATTTTCAAAAGTAGGTTAAAGAAAAAATTATAAAACTGGTTATGAATCAAATGTCGGTGGATCTTTGTATGAACTGGTCTTTGAGTTTTTTATTTTTTTATTTTTAACATTCTCTTTAGACTTACTATTAGGTATTCAATTTATTTATAACCAAAACTCACCCCTTTTGTTTTAATTTATCCAATTATCCAATGTGGGATATATGATCTTGTATTGCTAAATTTGCTATAAGAGTTTGTCTTTGGTAAATCATGAGAAGTTTCACCTCTTTCCTAAACATGTGTGCAATTGTCTTTCGGTTAAGCCTTAAAATCTTGAACCTTTTGCATTGCCAGTGCAATGATTTATCTAAAGGCTCTTTGAAGCTTAAAACTCTGCTGCTCCAACTTTTATAATTCTATCTTCTGTGCAGACCATAGCCAAGAAACTGGCAGAGCTAAGTGGCAAGGGAGTAACAACCATCATTGGAGGAGGTGACTCTGTTGCTGCTGTGGAGAAGGTTGGGCTTGCAGACAAGATGAGCCACATCTCCACCGGTGGCGGTGCCAGCTTAGAGCTTCTTGAGGGGAAGCCACTCCCTGGAGTCCTCGCTCTTGATGATGCTTAAGCAAAACATGAGATGGTGCCTTACCTTTACATTTTGTGCTTTATTATGGTTGGGTTTCAACCAACGTTGGATTGAGGTACAATAGAGATGCTCTTGTAGAGGCTTAATTTAGGATAGATTTTGCAAAATAAAAAAGGTTTTTGTGGCACATCCATGCATGATGTTGCTTTGCGCTTGATCATATATTGTTCCCAAACAATGTTCATTTTGCAAAGAAGTTTGCTTAATTAGCTATATTTTTTGTGTTGTGCTTTATGATTTGATGTGAAGTGTGGAGGAGATTAAAGGATTAACTGACAGCAAATACTTTGTGGCAAACTTGAAGTAAACAATAAGTCTCTTTAGTGTTGGTAATGTTGGGTGATTCTTCTTGAAAAGAAAAGAAAATGGGGTGGGGTAGGGTTAAGACTTGAAGTTAGCTAGTTATGAAGGTTGAAGATAAAAGTGATGATGATGGATGGAATCTGGAAGGCATGGAAGAGGGAGTGGCCAATGGTAGGGGATGGGTAAAATTAGCATGCAATCCATGCAAATTGTCCGAGCACACTATCCACTCCATTTGATTATATGCTATTTTACTATTCACACTTTGCTTTGTTTCATTTACAGCACCCCATTTACTTCAAAATATAACATCACAGCATTACCTATATAAATCATTTTTTGGTTGAGATCAGTAGTAATCTTTGGGGAAAACTTATATGCAGTCTCATAAATTTCTGTTTCCCTCTTAAAATGCAACATCTGGATTAATGAGTCCACCTAATCTGCAAACTTAGGATTGCTAATTCACTCCGTTAGATCCTTCATTTTCCTGACTATCAATATTAACCTACTCTGCACACGATTTTCTTCAACTGCATCCTCTTCCTATCACGCTGTGGGAACTAAAGAACTTTTATGCTCTTCTTCAATCGCATACTCACTCTTTCATCTGCAAAGAGTTTTCGTAACCTATAAGCACCGAAACGTGAACCACATTGACATGGGTGATCTAAAATTTATTTGAACCAACACGAGTAGATCACCCAAATCAGCTGACCAATTTAAAAGGTCAAGAAGCAGTCATTTAACAACCGTTGACAAGCTAAGAGTTGACCAACAACACGAAAGCAACCGCCTAATTCAGAATGTGTAAATTAGGTAATTAACATCTAATTGATTAACTAACTGCTAACTAGCCGCCGATCCATTAACTAACAGCTGATTATTAGTCAATCCAACTCCTAACGGCTGATCCAATTATCAAAGTCAGCTGCCTGATCCAAAAGAATTGAAATCAGTTGATTAGCAGACCCTCAATTAGAACCTTGTGACTCATCTAACAACAATTTAGTGTGTGTTCGGTTGCGCGTCCTCCTCTTCCAAAATCGAGTTTGGAACAACAAACGTGGATCTCCAGCAAGCATTAATTTTTGAATGCTCTATTTCGGGAATCGAATTCAGCACCCAACCATGGATCTTCTTAAAGCTGCTTTGGGTTGCTTCTTCGTGAGAGAGAATCGATTCTCTCCAGACCTGGGTAGGATCCAAAAACTCGATTCCCTTTATACTTCTTTCCTCCTTGCACTTTGGCTTATGTTTCTAATCAAGATGAGAAAGGATACTTGTGGCGAAAAAGATGAGCAATTTGTTGTCTTGATGGTCTCCAAACATTGTGGTAGAATTTAGCTCTCTCTCTCTCCCCCACCCCCCCTTAGGCTAGTGCCTCTATATCTCTCCCATTTCCTTTTTTGATTCCGCGCCATGCACAGATTGAATAAGAGACTTTGTCGGCATACATCAGACTTTTTTCAGATTTTCTCTCTCGTTTTTCTTTCTTAAATACGTACATGATCGATTTAAGTTTTTTTTTTCTTTCCTAATTCTAGTTACATTCTAATTTGTTATGCTTTAAATCAATATACCAAAACCATTTTAATCTTCAAGATGTATACACGAAAACATAAAATACAATTTTTTTTGGTTAATTTTCAAATCAATCCATTAAAATTATTTGATAGCAATTTTTTATGGCATATTTGATATCATTCTGAATGTAAGATATTACATTTATTAAAAAAAAGACTTTGTCAGCATACATCTTAATGGTAGAAAAGTCATAATAGACTTTTATTAATTATTTTAATGTTATTAAAAACCATTAAATGTAAAATTAATACAACAATTATTTGAAAAAGTCACAATAGACTTTTTTTGATTATTATAATGTCATTAATAACTATTCAATGCAATATTAATATATTGATTATTTTTAAAAATATGAAATTATTTAATAATTAAATTACTAAAAAATTAGAAAATATAAATATGACATCACCTACCTACTAATTTTAGTATGAGAGAGAAAAATGATGAAAAAAGACATAAATAAACAGGTGACACTTGTCGTTACCACTTTTTGGTTTTGAAAATAGTATATAGTATAAGATATGATATGATTAGTGTACATTCATACATCATTAACTTAATAAAAACAATTTAAATGTCATTCGTTTATAAACTAATTTATATATTTGTTGGCGTAAGGATGCTAAATGGGCCCAAAGATCCTCTCTCAAGGTAGAATTAGGACTCGCACACACCGCTGAACAAACCCAAGCTCTATTATTCACGGAGAGTGACACTAACACAACCTGAGCATGAATATCCACAACCGTAACAGTAAAATTCATGTCCATAGGTGCAAGTATCCAAATACCTCCCTGATGCCCAGTCGCTTCTGAACATCCACAAAGCTCATATCCCACGCTCCTCCAAAAAGACGCAACTCTGTCAAAACGACAATGAGTTTCTACTAGTATAAACAACGATGGCCGAAATGATCGAATCAAGTCTCAGACACGTCGTTGCCCACGAGCTCCTGCTCCTCCTCTAATATTCCAGGCCATAATTGTGAGACCCAAGTTTTTGAGTTGGAATAAACCGAATAAAATTTCTTTTCACGATTAATTTGATGTAACGTGAAGGGAAAACCTGAACAAGGGGTAAATGGATGGAATGAATTTGTGAAGGAGAAAGTTCAAGAAAAGCTAAAGATTGTATCAAAGTCGATAAGAGTTATAGCACGACTAATATTCGCATTTAAAACCTAGGACAAGAACTTTAGGAAACAAAACTATGTTCCAGCTTTGGAACACTATAGGAATATAATTTCCAACAAACTTCCAGCTTTGGAACACTATAGGAAATTTTCCAAAAATCTTCTAGAGGAAAATAAGACTTTCTCTTATTCCTTTCCAAAATGAGCGTTTCGATACGAAACTCTAGGATGTACGAACGTCTGATTCCGATACTCGGAAGTTTGCCGAAACGGAATCCCTGATAGTTCAGAAACCCTAAAATCGACGGACGATGGAGACTTTTCTACTCGGGGCTTCAAATAAAGATTTCATCCGCGGACGCTCACTCTAATCGACGTTCCAAATCTTTCTTCAGAAGGAAGTTTCTGCATCCGAGGTCAATATCATAAAGTGCATAAAGTGCATTTTTAATGCCGGTAAGCATTAAAAACAAGCCTCGAAAACCAAAAATCATACTGATATTTCTTTGAAGAATTAGAAGATTCAGCGGGAAGTATATTGTGTCTAAAATACGTTGGAATCAGTAGGAAAAATCGGAATCGCGAAATTTTCATTTTTCCGCGTTTTCCATTTCCTATATATAGTATGAAAAATGAAAAAAAAACAAAAAAATTGCCATTTGGAGAGGGAGTGGCCGAGAGCTTGGAGGAGAGAAAGAGGAGAAGTGATTTTCGCCGTTTCTTGCCCGATTGCTTCACCGTTCGTTGCTAATCGAAGACATCGAGGTATAGTTACTATCTCTCACTTCTGATCGTCAGATCTGTCGACTTCTTCTATGTCTTTCTGTGCTCAAAGTTTTGAGCTTTTTGTAAAACTGTTCAAATAAGCTGATTTCAGTGTCTAAACTTATTCCCTGCATGCTTCTGAGCGTGTTCTGCGGATTAGATTTTGTCAGATGTCGACGAAATGCCGCCGGAATCAATTTTTGCATCAAATACCCATTTCTGGGCAAAGTTTCGTTCTTTACGCTTAAAACTGACGATTGAGCTTAGTGCTAGTAGGATTAGTCGTCATAAACGTCGTTGTTGACATTCCCATCCAATTTGTTTTTCGAAAATTCAGTTTTGAAATTCTGAGCTAAAAATATTGACCAAAATACCCCTGCGATAGTTTTTAACCCGATAATTTTTCTGAGAGTTTCCCTGGCCTAGATATCGCCTAAGAATACCTAGGAATTGATTTAGATCGAAGAAAAAGTTCGAAAACCCTATTTTCCATAGTGGCCGAAACCTATTTGCTTGGGTACCGTGTCCAAAAATAATTTTTGGGTCTCTATGACCTGAGCCATTGCGTAGCTCTTTCAATTGTCGAAATTTTGGCGCCGGTTTCGTGTCATTCCGAGTTCTGTAGCTCGAGTTATGCACGTTTTAGCGAATAAAGTGTTTTTGCACAAAACTTGAATCGAGTCAAAACTCATCCATTCGGGGAAAGCCCTTTCATTCGTGCCTAAGTGTTGTACTCTGAAGTTTCTTGAGCTTTGTCTAACTCTAGTTAGTATTGTTTCGATTATGTCGACTTAATTTGATTGATTTCTGCTTTGTTTGCTCTAAGGTTCGTTTGTGGAAACCTTGGGCTTGACTGAACAAGCTTGTGAGCGAGACCTGCACCGCGAGACTAGAACAACTCGAGGTTAGGGCAACTTACTTACTAGCTATTTCCTTGTAGGCGTCGATCAATTCGACTGGGTTATTGTGTTGATATTGAATATTGCTTGGATATTGTTTATCGCTTTATGGAAAAATGTTTTCTGAGAGGCTTCGGCCGTTTGCTGGTTAATCTAGGATGTGTTGGAATATGCTGTTTATGCTTATTGATTGCGCCGATTTAGTTATGCTATTCCACTTATATCTGTGATACTGATGAGTGAGGATAACGGGCAAGTCATGCCGAATTTTATGAGATTTTTGAGAGAGTTCGAAAGGACGAACGGAGTTCGGACCTTGTTATGTTTTAATGGATCGAGACCTTCTCAAGGAATTGTTTGGGATTATGGGATCCCTGAAACTTATAGGAAGTATTATAAGATTAAAAGAAACCTATTTTCTCAAGGAAAACTCATAAGACATTAATCAATCTCTAAAACCATTGAACAATGGTAACAACCTTAGATAAGAGCTTGGAGCTTGAATATTAGTTTGAAAGATGAGAAGGGTCGCCGAGTCCAAGTTTAGAAGAAACTTACAAGTTTCCGAGTATGTTGATACTCTTTTGCTCGATGAGCAGTTTATTGTTTGGCTATCTAAAGTTTAGCCGGAAATTATAAGTTTCCAAGTACTTCGGTACTCTTCGCTCGATGAGCAGTTTATTGTTTGGCTATCTAAAGTTTAGCCGGGAACTATGAGTTCCAAGTTCATTCTTTCTTCTTTTGATTAATTCATTTTGTCGCATAATCGACATTATCTTCGGCTTAACGGGCGCGAATCCTTATGTTCAACCCGACGGGTTGGACCGATTCGGCAATAATCGTTTGACACGCGTGAATCCTTATATTCAATCCGAGGGATTGGATCGATTCGGCGGTAGTCACTCGGGCACGCGTGAATCCTTATATTCAATCCGATGGATTGGATCGATTCAGCCATCGCCATATAAACTCGCGTGAGTCCGTGAGTTCAATCCGAGGGATTGGACCGATTCAGCGATAATCTTTCGACACGCGCGGATCCTTATATTCAATCCGAGGGATTGGATCGATTCGGCGATAGTCATTAGACGCGCGCAACGTCCGTATGTTCGACTCTAATGAGAGAACCGACTTGGCGTTGTCATTTACTGCGTGTGCGAGTCCTTGTGTTCGACCCAATGGGTTGGATCGACTTGACATGCCTATTTTTGGGATCAACGTTTGAATTGACATTGCATGCATACATGCACCCAATATGGAATTGTTGAGATAATGCTTATTGTATTGTTGAGATATTATTCATTGAATTGTTATTAGAGCCTTGATAACATGCTAAGTATATACCTTAGGGTAGGCAATACAGAACATATAAATATATATATACAACATATATATATACATACCCCCTTATTCTTCACATGCTGTTTGTATTATCTACTATATTCCGTGAGTTGACCCTAGCGCCGTGGCTTTGTTTGTATGTTTGTGTTTGGGCGGTCGGCCTGCTGCCAGACGTTCAACAGATGATTCAAGAAGGTTCGTCGTTCGGGGAGGACCCGGAGCGAAATGACTACTACTGAGCCTTCGACGTGGACCCGGACTTCATGGAAGATCAGATGAGGGTCGAAGATAGTGGTGTAGGATATGGGTGGTTAGAGTTACTGATTTTGGTTGTCATGGTCATAGCTCTGATTCATCAGTTGTATTTTGGGGCAGGGTAGGTTCCCGACTATTAGCTTTTTGTGTGATTCCCTTCCATGAGGATCACAGGGAGTTTGTCGGACGTAGGAAGTCTTTTGAGGCCGTTTTGGGCCGACTTACTTTCGTTGGAGGACTGTACTCAGAATACTTAACCTTTGTTTTAGTTTGTACATATTTGCCCACGGGCACTACCTTTCCGTCACTGGAGGTCACTCGTGACGATGTTTAGTTGCAGCGAGGGCTGTGCTTGTATTGTATATTAATCGCTGTTAATCGCGATTGGGTTGAGTCTTTATTTCGACAAGTCTTTTTATTTAAACAAAACAAAAAAAAAATACCTGCTTTTTCCGCTTTATTTTATTTTGAGTTACTAAAGTGACGCCACCGAAATCGGGGTGTTACATTGTGGTATCAGAGCTTGTCGAGTCTTTCGGGAGTCCTTGGGGAATAGGTCTTCTGTGCTAGGTTGTGTGAATCTGCAAAGAGTAAAAAATTGATTGTCTGCCAAGCGATTTTTCGCTTAGAATTGATTGAAGTTAGTACTTAATCATATTGTATAGTTATGCTAGATGCTATCTT
Organism: Lotus japonicus; assembly: GCF_012489685.1. Taxonomy (NCBI): domain Eukaryota; kingdom Viridiplantae; phylum Streptophyta; class Magnoliopsida; order Fabales; family Fabaceae; genus Lotus; species Lotus japonicus. The sequence continues at coordinate 17,062,047 of NC_080043.1, read as the reverse complement.
ATGGTTAGTACTAACTGTTTGTTTAACTAAACAGAACATGGAGAACATGAACCAACTCGCTGGGGCAATGACTGCTATGGCCCAGGCAATGACAAATCAAACTGCGGAGAACGCTCAGTTGCGTGCTGACAAAGTTGAACGTGAGCGACATAAGCGTGAGAGGGAGGTAGCCCTGGACCAGAATAGGGGATTGAATGATTTTAGAAGGCAGGATCCACCCAAGTTCACAGGTGGGACTGACCCGGACAATGCGGATCTATGGATCCAAGAGATTGAGAAGATTTTCGAAGTACTACAGACTAGTGAAGGGGCCAAGGTGGGCCTGGCAACTTATCTGCTGCTGGGCGATGCTGAGTACTGGTGGAGGGGTACCAGAGGAATGATGGAAGCAAATAATGTGGAAGTGAACTGGGCTTCATTTCGTGCTGCTTTTCTGGAGAAGTATTTTCCAGATAGTGCTCGTGACGAGCGTGAGACACAGTTTCTGACTCTTCGTCAGGGTAGCATGTCCATTCCGGAATATGCTGCTAAGCTGGAATCGTTGGCCAAACACTTTCGATTCTTCCGCAATGGGGTTGATGAACCCTACATGTGCAAACGCTTTGTGAATGGGCTGAGGCCTGACATTGAGGACTCAGTGAAACCGTTGGGAATCATGCGCTTCCAGTCCTTGGTTGAGAAAGCCACAGAAGTGGAGTTAATGAAGAACAAGAGGTTGAATCGTGCTGGAACTGGAGGACCAGTAAGGTCAGGTCCTCAGAACTATAAAGGAAGAGGTAAATTCCAACAGAAGAAGCCGTATCAACGCCCTTTGAGGGAAGGTTTTACCTCGGGGCAGTATAAGCCCATAAATGCTACCGGAGGAACAGGAAACAAGACTTCGGGCCAAGGAGTAACGTGTTACAGGTGCAAGAAGGTGGGGCACTACTCTAACAAGTGTCCAGACGGGGGACCTCTATGTTTCAATTGCAACCGTCCGGGGCATCAAGCCAAGGATTGCAATGTAACCAGGGTTGAGCCATCTGTGCCTACGGTGAGAGGAAGACATCCTGCTGCACGGGGAGGAGTCTATGTCTCGTGCGGCGAGGGAGCTGGTAGACTAGTCAGAGGAGAGCGCACGAACGATGGTAACCTTCTAACTATTCCTTCTCATTCTAGGATAACATGCTTTATTACTCTCGTAGAACGTGCAACACACCTAACTTGCCTTTACTGTCGAGCTTTGACTTTATAGTTATTACGCCTAATAATACTTTATTTGACCGTTGCTCGTGTTTAAACTATAGAAGTTACACGAGGTTTAGAATAACGCGTTAAGCCTAGAAAAGTAGTATGGCACCGATGCGTTTAACAAAGGAGCTAGAAGCTGAAGAATGAATCTCCGAGAGATTCCGTATGGATAGTATACGTATGGTGTCGAGAGTGTGTAGTTCCGTAGCGGCATCATTGAGGATTTAATATCAGGGTAATTGTGACTACTGGATGATAGGAACTCATTGACTGTTCCAGTGGGTTTTTCTAAATTTCACCTTCGATGTATTAGGCTTGATCAACTTAATATTGAGGGGGTGATATTCGGAATCAGAACTGGTAATGGACTTTGATAGAAGGATGTGTAAGATGAATTTGAATTGATCGAGGTTTAGTCGGATTTGGGAGGAAAGTTCGTGTTAAGCACTTGATTGTAAAAGATTAAGATTTAAATCTTTGGAAGTTGATGATTGTCGTATATAAATTAATTGGTTAGTTCGTGTGATTACTCCAAGTAGAGGTAGACTAAGTCAAGAGATTTAATGTTGGAAAAATATTAGGTATTTTCTCGGAAGTTATGAAGTCATAGGTTATGTGATTACTGAGTGGAATTGTTAGAGACTAAATAGGTTGGATTTAATCAGGTTATAGATGATAGCTTGATAGTAGCAAGATTGAGAAGAATTAACTTTGAACTAGATTGTTGTAGTCGAGTTCGAGGAATAAGTTTTGCTAAGTGCATGATTAATTTGTGGAGACATTATAGTCTTAAGAGATGAATTTTCACTTGAAAAGTGTTGAAGGGTCAAAGGACATTACCGATGCAAACTAGATAAAAGTTTAGATTTTAAGCCCATGAAGTTTAACTTGAATGTGTAAGACTTAGAGAATTGTCAGGAGTTTGCTGGAGTGACTAAGTGTTGAATCAATGATTAAGTTAGAAAAAGAAAGTTTTAGCATAAGTTGAATACTTGGGATTGTTGACATGGATTTCAGGAAAACATGCTAAGATTACTAAGTGAGATTTACTAAGTTGGATTGAAATCTTAGGGTTAAGATTGACCTTGAGAGTTGAGAATCACGTACGAGTAGGAGATCTTATGGTTGTAGGTGTGATAATAGGATTTGAATCTTAGAAGATTAGAGATCTGAAGATGAGTTGCGGGTTAAGACCATTGAGGTACAGTATAAGAGAGATCTTGAAGTAAAGGAATTCGGAGTTGTGTAGAGTGTTAAGGTTGGTTATAAGTTGGTGATCGATTGATGTTGATTATGGGATTGCGGACATAATGAACCATGTGATAAGATTTGAATGATGTTAGCATAGTAAGTTATGATTATGGATATCAGGATCAAGTTGTGAGTGTGAAAGCATGACGACACTTATCAGGTCGTTTGTGTAAGCGAAGGAGTTTTAGTTTTAAGAAATGGATATTCACTTAAGAAGTATTGCAGGATTAAAGGCCATTAGAGGACCAAACTTGGTGAAGGTTTAGGTTTTAAATCTATGGATTTCTGTCTAAGGTGTGTAGGACTCGAAGTTTGTCAGAACTTGATTGAGAGATTAAGAAATTGATTGACGAGATGGTGATTGAGATACAGAAAGGAAAGTGCTAGTATTAAGATGAATACTTGAAGTCGTTATATTTGGGCAAGTTTCATAGAGTCTAAGAGTGAATGGAACCTTGTTATGGATTCTGATGAGGTATACTAGAGTTAACCAATGAATTCTACTAAGTTGAATGAGGATCCTAGGGCTAAGGTTGACCTAGTGAGCTGAGATTCATGTACGCATAAGGAATTTAGTGGTGTTAGCGGTTACGATAACAGTTAAATCTCGGGAGGTTGAAGGATCGGATGATAAAATGACTAGTTAAGTCCTTTGAGGTATAGTTATGATTTAATCTTCTAGGGGATGAGTTCTGATTTGTGCGAAGTGTTAAGGATTTCAATAAGTGTAAATTAGTTTGAGTAAGGAAAGTTTTGAAGAAAGAGATGTCAATAATGGGTTGTTCGATATTAAGATGAAAATTTGCTTATAAGTTGTTGATAAGTTGATGTTAAAGGGAATGAGTCTAGTGATGCACTAGGTATTAAGGCTCAAGTCGAGGTTTAATTTGAAGGGTGACTAAGTAGAAGATTGATTTCATGGTGCTATATGGGAGTTAGATGAAGAGACCAAGGAATAATATTCGGAGTTTTTGCTGAACCCTAAGTTTCGAGGACGAAACTTTCTTTTTGGAGGGTAGTAATGTGAGACCCAAGTTTTTGAGTTGGAATAAACCGAATAAAATTTCTTTTCACGATTAATTTGATGTAACGTGAAGGGAAAACCTGAACAAGGGGTAAATGGATGGAATGAATTTGTGAAGGAGAAAGTTCAAGAAAAGCTAAAGATTGTATCAAAGTCGATAAGAGTTATAGCACGACTAATATTCGCATTTAAAACCTAGGACAAGAACTTTAGGAAACAAAACTATGTTCCAGCTTTGGAACACTATAGGAATATAATTTCCAACAAACTTCCAGCTTTGGAACACTATAGGAAATTTTCCAAAAATCTTCTAGAGGAAAATAAGACTTTCTCTTATTCCTTTCCAAAACGAGCGTTTCGATACGAAACTCTAGGATGTACGAACGTCTGATTCCGATACTCGGAAGTTTGCCGAAACGGAATCCCTGATAGTTCAGAAACCCTAAAATCGACGGACGATGGAGACTTTTCTACTCGGGGCTTCAAATAAAGATTTCATCCGCGGACGCTCATTCTAATCGACGTTCCAAATCTTTCTTCAGAAGGAAGTTTCTGCATCCGAGGTCAATATCATAAAGTGCATAAAGTGCATTTTTAATGCCGGTAAGCATTAAAAACAAGCCTCGAAAACCAAAAATCATACTGATATTTCTTTGAAGAATTAGAAGATTCAGCGGGAAGTATATTGTGTCTAAAATACGTTGGAATCAGTAGGAAAAATCGGAATCGCGAAATTTTCATTTTTCCGCGTTTTCCATTTCCTATATATAGTATGAAAAATGAAAAAAAACAAAAAAAATTGCCATTTGGAGAGGGAGTGGCCGAGAGCTTGGAGGAGAGAAAGAGGAGAAGTGATTTTCGCCGTTTCTTGCCCGATTGCTTCACCGTTCGTTGCTAATCGAAGACATCGAGGTATAGTTACTATCTCTCACTTCTGATCGTCAGATCTGTCGACTTCTTCTATGTCTTTCTGTGCTCAAAGTTTTGAGCTTTTTGTAAAACTGTTCAAATAAGCTGATTTCAGTGTCTAAACTTATTCCCTGCATGCTTCTGAGCGTGTTCTGCGGATTAGATTTTGTCAGATGTCGACGAAATGCCGCCGGAATCAATTTTTGCATCAAATACCCATTTCTGGGCAAAGTTTCGTTCTTTACGCTTAAAACTGACGATTGAGCTTAGTGCTAGTAGGATTAGTCGTCATAAACGTCGTTGTTGACATTCCCATCCAATTTGTTTTTCGAAAATTCAGTTTTGAAATTCTGAGCTAAAAATATTGACCAAAATACCCCTGCGATAGTTTTTAACCCGATAATTTTTCTGAGAGTTTCCCTGGCCTAGATATCGCCTAAGAATACCTAGGAATTGATTTAGATCGAAGAAAAAGTTCGAAAACCCTATTTTCCATAGTGGCCGAAACCTATTTGCTTGGGTACCGTGTCCAAAAATAATTTTTGGGTCTCTATGACCTGAGCCATTGCGTAGCTCTTTCAATTGTCGAAATTTTGGCGCCGGTTTCGTGTCATTCCGAGTTCTGTAGCTCGAGTTATGCACGTTTTAGCGAATAAAGTGTTTTTGCACAAAACTTGAATCGAGTCAAAACTCATCCATTCGGGGAAAGCCCTTTCATTCGTGCCTAAGTGTTGTACTCTGAAGTTTCTTGAGCTTTGTCTAACTCTAGTTAGTATTGTTTCGATTATGTCGACTTAATTTGATTGATTTCTGCTTTGTTTGCTCTAAGGTTCGTTTGTGGAAACCTTGGGCTTGACTGAACAAGCTTGTGAGCGAGACCTGCACCGCGAGACTAGAACAACTCGAGGTTAGGGCAACTTACTTACTAGCTATTTCCTTGTAGGCGTCGATCAATTCGACTGGGTTATTGTGTTGATATTGAATATTGCTTGGATATTGTTTATCGCTTTATGGAAAAATGTTTTCTGAGAGGCTTCGGCCGTTTGCTGGTTAATCTAGGATGTGTTGGAATATGCTGTTTATGCTTATTGATTGCGCCGATTTAGTTATGCTATTCCACTTATATCTGTGATACTGATGAGTGAGGATAACGGGCAAGTCATGCCGAATTTTATGAGATTTTTGAGAGAGTTCGAAAGGACGAACGGAGTTCGGACCTTGTTATGTTTTAATGGATCGAGACCTTCTCAAGGAATTGTTTGGGATTATGGGATCCCTGAAACTTATAGGAAGTATTATAAGATTAAAAGAAACCTATTTTCTCAAGGAAAACTCATAAGACATTAATCAATCTCTAAAACCATTGAACAATGGTAACAACCTTAGATAAGAGCTTGGAGCTTGAATATTAGTTTGAAAGATGAGAAGGGTCGCCGAGTCCAAGTTTAGAAGAAACTTACAAGTTTCCGAGTATGTTGATACTCTTTTGCTCGATGAGCAGTTTATTGTTTGGCTATCTAAAGTTTAGCCGGAAATTATAAGTTTCCAAGTACTTCGGTACTCTTCGCTCGATGAGCAGTTTATTGTTTGGCTATCTAAAGTTTAGCCGGGAACTATGAGTTCCAAGTTCATTCTTTCTTCTTTTGATTAATTCATTTTGTCGCATAATCGACATTATCTTCGGCTTAACGGGCGCGAATCCTTATGTTCAACCCGACGGGTTGGACCGATTCGGCAATAATCGTTTGACACGCGTGAATCCTTATATTCAATCCGAGGGATTGGATCGATTCGGCGGTAGTCACTCGGGCACGCGTGAATCCTTATATTCAATCCGATGGATTGGATCGATTCAGCCATCGCCATATAAACTCGCGTGAGTCCGTGAGTTCAATCCGAGGGATTGGACCGATTCAGCGATAATCTTTCGACACACGCGGATCCTTATATTCAATCCGAGGGATTGGATCGATTCGGCGATAGTCATTAGACGCGCGCAACGTCCGTATGTTCGACTCTAATGAGAGAACCGACTTGGCGTTGTCATTTACTGCGTGTGCGAGTCCTTGTGTTCGACCCAATGGGTTGGATCGACTTGACATGCCTATTTTTGGGATCAACGTTTGAATTGACATTGCATGCATACATGCGCCCAATATGGAATTGTTGAGATAATGCTTATTGTATTGTTGAGATATTATTCATTGAATTGTTATTAGAGCCTTGATAACATGCTAAGTATATACCTTAGGGTAGGCAATACAGAACATATAAATATATATATACAACATATATATATACATACCCCCTTATTCTTCACATGCTGTTTGTATTATCTACTATATTCCGTGAGTTGACCCTAGCGCCGTGGCTTTGTTTGTATGTTTGTGTTTGGGCGGTCGGCCTGCTGCCAGACGTTCAACAGATGATTCAAGAAGGTTCGTCGTTCGGGGAGGACCCGGAGCGAAATGACTACTACTGAGCCTTCGACGTGGACCCGGACTTCATGGAAGATCAGATGAGGGTCGAAGATAGTGGTGTAGGATATGGGTGGTTAGAGTTACTGATTTTGGTTGTCATGGTCATAGCTCTGATTCATCAGTTGTATTTTGGGGCAGGGTAGGTTCCCGACTATTAGCTTTTTGTGTGATTCCCTTCCATGAGGATCACAGGGAGTTTGTCGGACGTAGGAAGTCTTTTGAGGCCGTTTTGGGCCGACTTACTTTCGTTGGAGGACTGTACTCAGAATACTTAACCTTTGTTTTAGTTTGTACATATTTGCCCACGGGCACTACCTTTCCGTCACTGGAGGTCACTCGTGACGATGTTTAGTTGCAGCGAGGGCTGTGCTTGTATTGTATATTAATCGCTGTTAATCGCGATTGGGTTGAGTCTTTATTTCGACAAGTCTTTTTATTTAAACAAAACAAAAAAAAAATACCTGCTTTTTCCGCTTTATTTTATTTTGAGTTACTAAAGTGACGCCACCGAAATCGGGGTGTTACAATAATACTTGAGATTGTGCTATCCATGTCAACACTAAAGAAGAAGTGTAGCCAAATGAGTAGGAATTCACGCCCCACCCAAGTGGATTGCCCCCACTACCTTGTCTCTTGGATCGTAGGTGCTATCTCCAGAAATGATGAGAACCTCAGTTCCACTTCCTGCTTGAACCTGTTGCTCCTCATCATCATTAAGCAGAGCATATCGGTTTCCTTCCTTATGTTGTAAATTTAGAGTGGACATGGTCCCATCTCCAAAAACAAAAACCTTCTTATTTCCTATCATCCACGTTGCTGGGAGCGTGTGCTTGTTGTTACCTTGCTGATGTTGCTGTTTTGGTGGATTAGTTGACGTGGACTCTCCAAACGGTTCCAACCGTGAGCCCTGGGTGAGCAATTCCTTTCTCACCCGTTTCCTCCCTTGCTGCATGTCACCCATGATTGGGGATTTTGTTAAATGATCAGTTTTGAATTGCATGGTCCCACCTGAAGTAGGTTTAGAAACCACATTTAAACCTTGTTGATCCTTTCCTTGTTTTACTCCTTGACTCATGCTAGACGTGCGTGGTTGTTGCTGGACGTGCGTTGTTTGCTTCCTCTGACTAAGATTAGGATTTTTACATCCCTTTTTTGTAACCGTTAACCATTCCCCATGGGCTGAGCTAGGGCAATTAATGGTCGCTGCAATCACGCCTGGAATTACGGCCTCCATCATTGTCTGTTCCGTTACTAGGTTTTCCGCCTGAGATGCGTCCTGTGGAGTGCATGCTGCTGGCGGCGCCTGGCGCCGCCGCCTCCTGTGGCACCTTGGTTGTCGCTGCCGGCGAGGGGTTCTGCTTGGGCACGGGCGTCCTGGTGCAATTACGAGCAAGGTGGCCATAGCAACCACAGTGTGAGCATAGAAGATGCAATCCCTCATACTCAATGTTGTACCAAACCCCACGTAGTCCCACTCTTCCAAGAACTGGCTTATTCAGGTCTATTTCAACACAAATCCTAGCATACTTCCGTCTCTGCATATCCACGGTATTCATGTCGACTCGGATAGGAGTGCCTACTGCAGATGCCAATGTTAACAGGATAATCTCATCATAAAACTGAAAACCAAGGCCAGGGATACGTATCCAAACAGCGGTGGTACTAATCTCTGAGTTCGCCGCGACGACGTCCGGCGTCCATGGCTTCACCGCGAGATAGTGATGATATATCATCCACGGGGCACCAACCATAGCATGTTCACGATCCTCCTTCAGGTCGAACTGGACAAGGAAATATCCATGTAGAATATCACGAACCTCGATGCCTCCTGCAGGTTTCCATAAAGAGCGTAGTCGATCACCTAAGACTTTGTAGCCTATGTGTTTTCCAAGCAGTTTTACGACCAAGCAATCCTGCCATGGCTTGCAAATCACCTCATAAGAACATTCATCCTTGAAATCAAACATTGGGAAGAAGCTATTCCCCTCAATGAGATCTTTCTTCATCACTCCAGCCTCCACCAGATTCCGGACTTGCTTTTCCTTCTCTACCGTTGCTTTCCCGAGTACTTTCTCCTTGAACGTTGGCCGCCAGGCTACCTCCGGCGGTGTGCCGGGAGGCTGGCCGTCGCTCCCAGTTTGAACCCCAGTATCGCTCTCAACCTCCATTCTCTCTGCTAGGGTAGGTGACTTTAATGAGATAATTTCTCCTTTAGAAGTCTCCGGAGGGGAGTTCTGCCATATGCGAGCTAACCGTATGCTAGCCATGGTAGAGGCGTGTGAATTTATTGATCTAGGAGCCACAGGGAGTCAATTTACCTGGGAGAGTAGGCAAAATGGTCGTCGGATGATTGCAAAGCGCTTAGACAGGGCCTTTGGTGATGTTTCATGGCGGCACAACTTTCCGGAGGCTTATGTGGAGAACTTAGCGAGAGTCTATTCGGACCATTGTCCTGTCTTGGTTCGTTGCCATGCTCCTGTTGATCGTATAGGCCGCCTTTTTCATTTTTTAGCGGCATGGGCCACACACCCATCCTTTGAGCCGCTAGTCAGAGATACATGGAAGGAGCCGCCCCCTTCTCTGGTAGGGAAGCTCGATAATATTAGGACGGCTTCGCTCTCTTTTAATACCAATGTGTTTGGTAACATTACACGACGGAAAAAGCTAGTGGAACGCTGTCTACAAGGTCTTCAACGTGAGTTGGATATTCGGGAAACAGAATCTTTGCTCCGTTTGGAGAAAGCTTTGCAGGAGGAGTATGAACAGATCCTTAAGCAGGAAGAGTTAACATGGTATCAGAAATCTCGGAAGCGTTGGGTTAAGCTTGGAGATCGTAATACCAAATTCTTCCATCTTCAAACTGTGGTGCGCAAGAAGCGGAACAAAATCCAAGGAATGTTTGTTGATGAGACGTGGTGCACAGAACCGGAGGGTTTGAAGGCGGGGGCTCAAGCCTTTTTTACTAATCTGTTTTATGTTGATTCGCAGGTTTGTAGAAATCATGTCATGGAGATTATGCCTCCCTCTATTTCAGCAGATGACAGGATGGAACTTGTCCAACCTATTACCTTAGAGGAGGTGCGCCGAGCAGTCATGGCTATGCAATCCTTCAAGGCACCAGGAGCTGATGGTTTCAAAGCATTCTTTTATAAGCAGTCCTGGCACATCTTGGGACAAGACCTCCATGCTATGGTAGCCGATGCCTTTACGAATGGCAAAGGAGACCCATCTCTGTTGGAGACCCTCATTGTGCTTATCCCTAAAGTGGACAACCCACTCCGCTTCAAGGATCTTCGCTCTATCAGCTTGTGCAATGTGCCCTATAAGGTGATCACGAAGGTGATTGTGAATAGGTTTCGCATTTACTAAATGACTTGGTTGGCCCTCTTCAAGGAAGCTTTATTTCGGGGCGAGGAACCAAGGATAACATTATTTTGGCACAGGAGGTCATGCATACAATCCATACTTACAAGCGCAAGGGAGGGTTGGTGGCTTTAAAAATAGATTTGGAGAAAGCATATGATCGAGTCAGTTGGGATTTCCTCCGGGCTACATTGTATGATTTTGGCTTTCCTCCGGCAGTCATTGATCCGATCGTGTGGGGGGTTCAATCGGCATCGATATCTATCTTGTGGAATGGCTCCAAACTTGATTCATTCACTCTACAAAGGGGCCTCTGTCAAGGGGATCCTAGCCTCTTTTCACCTTACCTCTTTGTGTTGTGCATGGAGCGTTTGGCTCTTTTGATTCAAAAGCGGGTTAATGAGGGAGCATGGCACTTCATCCGGATTGCAAAGGAAGGTATTGGCATTTCACATCTCTTCTTTGCTGATGATGTTTTACTGCTCTGTCAAGCAAACAAGAGTCAAATGCGAGTTGTCGCTGATACGCTAAAGGACTTTTGTGAGGCTTCTGGTATGCGGGTAAACTTAGACAAATCTTGTATGTTTTGCTCTAAGACTGTTGCGGCATCTGTTCAAGAGGAGTTGTCCACCATATTGGGAATCTGGAGAGCCTCCAATCTCGGGAAATACCTGGGCATCCCTTTGTTGAAAGGACGAGTCACTCGAGACTTATTCCTTCCCATCCTTGACAAGTTTAATGCTCGGTTGGCATCTTGGAAAACTCGCATGTTGAATAAGGCCGACAAGCTTTGTCTTGCGAAATCAGTGTTAACATCCATACCTGTCCACACTATGCAATCACTGTGGCTTCCTCAGTCGATTTGTGATGCTATTGATACGAAGATTCGAAGCTGTTTATGGGCCAAGGGCTCTAGTAATCGTGGCTGGAACACGGCGGCTTGAGCCTTCGGAGTGCCAGAATTAATAATATAGCGCTGCTAGGCAGTTTGGTTGAGGATTTATTGCATAGTAAGGAGAAAACATGGGTTACTGCCTTGTCTCTGAAGTACTTGAAGTCTGATTTGATTATGCAAGGGAAATACAAGCAGGGAAATTCCTATGTTTGGCACAACATCATTCGGGCAAAGGATTATGTTGGAGCAGGCTTTCATCCTCAGCTAGGTGATGGGCTTTCATCGCTCTGGTATGTGGATTGGCTGGGGACTGGAAAATTATGCGAGCGGGTACCATTCGTTCATATTTCAGATACACAGTTACGGGTTGCTGATTTGTGGCGTGAGGGGCACTGGAATTTTGATGGGTTGTTTACAGTACTACCACCCTGCGTTCTTGGTGAGATAGCTGCGGTGTCCATTCCCCAGAGTAGCGCTCGTACGGATTCTGTGAGATGGCGTCACAGCCCGGAGGGGTACTACACACCAAGCTCAGCTTATCAGTTTTTGACAGAACCTTTGGTGGATGATTTTGGTTTATGGAGAATAATTTGGAAGATGAAGGTTCCGGAGAAAATTCGTTTTTTCCTTTGGCTCGTTGCTCATGTTGCTCTTCCAACTAATGCTAAGCGCTTTCAATCTCATCTCGTGACCAATGCAGCGTGCAACCGCTGCGATGCTGATCAAGAAGACTTGGATCATCTCTTCTGCGGGTGCCCGGACTCGAGAATTTTATGGAGCTATTTCCGAACAGTGCTACCTCCTCTTGCACATCATGTTGATTTTATGTCATGGTTCACGACATTGCTGTCTCATCGTCACAATATCCTCGGTTTCGCGGTCTTATGATGGATGTGGCGTTGGCGAAATAACCGAATCTTTGAGCCGCAAGCCTTACCTCTGAACCAGGTACTGAAGTGTGTGCTTAGGGATGATTCACTTTGGCGTCATTCCTTACATCAACGACTGCACCAGCCTGTTGCTAGCGGTTCCGTCGGGGATAATGGCACACAGATGGTGGTTCGTCTTACTGTGGATGGCAGCTGGGATCCCCGGAGGGTTGCATGGGATGTGCAGCTGTGATTAGAGAACACACTGGTCGTTGGGTAACAGCGATTTCACGGAGCTTTGACCATGGCCGCGCTTTCTTGGCTGAGCTCTTGTCGATGGAACTTGGCCTTCTGCACGCAATGGATAATGGATACAATTCATTCGAATGCTTGACAGATTGTGCTCAAGTTGTGACTTCCTTGCAATCAGGGAGGGATGTTGCGAATTACTGGGATTGGGAAGCTATTAAGCGTGTGTGTGAGCTCATGACTAAGTTTCAAGATGCCAAACTGGCTCGAATTGATAGATCTAGGAACAACACGACAGATTGTCTAGCAAGGGAGGCCTGCAGGAATGGATCGCTAGTTCAAGTGTGGAAGAACCCGCCCTCATTTGTTTTTGCATCACTGTTCTTAGATGCTATTAGTTAGTTTTTCTTTGTCGTTAATTTTCCTCCTGTAATAAAAAAAAAACTAATTTATATATTCACATCCAAAACTAATTTAAATATCATTAATATATTTGCGTTAGTTTAAATAAAGTTTATAAATCATTTCATATTTTCATTACACATCAAAAAATGTTCTTATCAAAGATATCCAAATAAATTTCTCTTACCAGAATCACGTTTTTCGAAAATATTTCCAAACATAAATCACATCACTTTAACTCACGTGTCTAATACTCAATTCTGGCTAAACTCAATTTTGCTAACGCTGATCCAAATACACACATAATTAGATATCGTGCGTTGCACATATTTATTTACAAATTTTTTAACATTATATAAAAAATATTATAATTTATTTTTAATTATAAAAGATTATTAATAACTAATTGGACGAATGCTACTGGTTTTGAGTTGATCACTCGCTCACATAGAGCTGAGATGTTGGTGGTTGCCTCCTTTTTCCAGGAGGCAGGAGCAACCCATGATCCTTTGGTGGTAGAGGATCTGGATCTTTAGTGGGGACTGCAGATAGGTCACGACTTGGAGATCAAGATTTCCAATTGTAGTAGCTCGAGCCATGACCTCTTCTTCTTGTCCAGCTGAAATATTAGGTGTTATCCAAGATTGTATGTATCGGGCCTCTAGTTTTAGAGCTATTGCTTTCTCATCACATGTTAAGAGGCAAGCCAATAATGTAACATGGGATGACCTCCCTCACAATGTGGGCCGCACAATTTTTGCAGATGCAACCTTTTCAAGTTAATATATGAGCTAGGTACTTTACATCAAAACAAAGTTGTATAATTAGTAATTAATATAATTAATAATATAAAAAGTTATTAATTAATACCTAATATCATCACTAATTAATGTGAAGGTGAAGTCAATTTTACTGCTATTTATTATTATGATTATTATTTTTAATTTTCTTTTCACAAATTGTGATTAACAATGAGAAACTCATCAAAAGTCTTACAATAGTATTTAATATATTCAATAATAGAATTTTTTTATTAATATCTAACCAATGTTGTTATTAATATAATAAAAGTCAAGTAAATTTTACTTTTACTTATTACTATCATTATTTTTTAAATTTTTTTCTTAAGTTGTAATTAATAATTGAAATTAAAATAGTAATAATTATCTTTAAATACGAGAAACTGTTTTTTTTTATAATTAGTAATTAACATGCATAATGATTAAGGGATAATCCTCTAATTGGTCCCTGTGGTTGTGTGGCCGTCTGAAATTAGTCCCTCCCGTAAAATCTAAGTCCTCGCGTTTGAAAAGTGTGTGGAAATTAGTCCCTCCGGCGAGGACCTGCTACACACACTTTTTCAAACGCGAGGACTTAGATTTTACGGGAGGGACTAATTTCAGACGGCCACACAACCACAGGGACCAATTAGAGGATTAACCCAATGATTAATATTAAATTTTACTTAGAGTTCAATTTTTTTTTTACTTATATATATTGACAATATTCATCAACAACTATTAATAGTGAATCACGAGCAGACCACTATAACTTCCCTATTATATAAGTTTATATCTAGAATATATTTTAGCGAAATGTTGACAACACTCTCTTTCTAACCGTCTTTATATGATTGGTTAAAATTCAAGTAGGTTCCACAAATTGGGAGCGAACCCATATAATTTATTGGACGCTACATGGATTTTAATCAACAAAGTGTTAGAAATAAAGTGTTGCTAGTATTCCTCTTTGTTTTAATGTAAAAATTGACTTTCACTTGCAAAATACATTTGGTCAACTCACTCATGACAAAACAACATTGGATTCCAGTTGAAATCGCAATTTGTTTGAAGAAACAAACAAGCACTTTATAGGCTTTTAACCTGTGTAGAAACAATGAAGAGAAACAACATAGTAAGAAAGATTATTATTTTTTATAGCAATCTTGTCAAAATGTAGTGAATGATAACAAGTAAGAAAGATTTTTGCTTTTTTTTTTGTGGTTTGGGGTTGCGAGTGAATTGAAAAGGTGTTACATGCAAAACTCAATGTTAATATTGGTCAAATCTTATTACATCAACACTATTTACTTTATTCAATAGCTTACTTTCTCATTCTTATTTCAATCCTCCTTCATTCTAATTCCTTCTCCTATCCCTCCCTTTGCAGCATACTGTATAGGATTTCTTGACTCAGGTATGTTCATTGTGCTCCTTTCTCCTTCTATTTTTTTATTTCCTTAATTTTAGGTTTGATTTGTGTCTTTTATAGCTTTTGATAGTGCTGAATTTCAAGTGTTTGTGTTGAAATATAATTATTTTTTATAGCAATGTTGTCAAAATGTAGTGAATGGTAACAAGAAAGAAAGTTTTTTGCTTTCTTTCTTTTTTGTGGTTTGGGGTTGCGAGTGAATTGAAAAGGCGTTACATGCAAAACTCAATGTTAATGTCGGTCAAATCTTATTACATCACCACTATTTACTTTATTCCATAGCTTACTTTCTCATTCTTATTTCAATCCTCCTTCATTCTAATTCCTTCTCCTATCCCTCCCTTTGCAGCATACCGTATAGGATTTCTGGACTCAGGTATGTTCATTGTGCTCCTTTCTCCTTCTATTTTTTTATTTCCTTGATTTTAGGTTTGATTTGTGTCTTTTATAGCTTTTGATAGTGCTGAATTTCAAGTGTTTGTGTTGAAAGATAATTATTTTTTATAGCAATCTTGTCAAAATGTAGTGAATGGTAACAATAAGAAAGTTTTTTGCTTTCTTTCTTTTTTGTGGTTTGGGGTTGCAAGTGAATTGAAAAGGCGTTACATGCAAAACTCAATGTTAATGTTGGTCAAATCTTATTACATCACCATTATTTACTTTATTCAATAGCTTACTTTCTCATTCTTATTTCAATCCTCCTTCATTCTAATTCCTTCTCCTATCCCTCCCTTTGCAGCATACTGTATAGGATTTCTGGACTCAGGTATGTTCATTGTGCTCCTTTCTCCTTCTATTTTTTTATTTCCTTGATTTTAGGTTTGATTTGTGTCTTTTATAGCTTTTGATAGTGCTGAATTTCAAGTGTTTGTGTTGAAAGATAATTATTTTTTATAGCAATCTTGTCAAAATGTAGTGAATGAACAAGAAAGAAAGTTATTTGCTTTTTTTTTGTGATTTGGGGTTGCGAGTGAATTGAAAAGGTGTTACATGCATACAAAACTCAATGTTAATGTTGGTCAAATCTTATTACATCACCACTATTTACTTTATTCAATAGCTTACTTTCTCATTCTTATTTCAATCCTCCTTCATTCTAATTCCTTCTCCTATCCCTCCCTTTGCAGCATGCTGTATAGGATTTCTTGACTCAGGTATGTTCATTGTGCTCCTTTCTCCTTCTATTTTTTTTATTTCCTTGATTTTAGGTTTGATTTGTGTCTTTTATAGCTTTTGATAATGCTGAATTTTAAGTGTTTGTGTTGAAAGATAATTATTTTTTATAGCAATCTTGTCAAAATGTAGTGAATGGTAACAATAAGAAAGTTTTTTGCTTTCTTTCTTTTTTGTGGTTTGGGGTTGCGAGTGAATTGAAAAGGCGTTACATTAAAAACTCAATGTTAATGTTTGTCAAATCTTATTACATCAACACTATTTACTTTATTCAATAGCTTACTTTCTCATTCTTATTTCAATCCTCCTTCATTCTAATTCCTTCTCCTATCCCTCCCTTTGCAGCATACTGTATAGGATTTCTTGACTCAGGTATGTTCATTGTGCTCATTTCTCCTTCTATTTTTTTATTTCCTTGATTTTAGGTTTGATTTGTGTCTTTTATAGCTTTTGATAGTGTTGAATTTCAAGTGTTTGTGTTGAAATATAATTATTTTTTATAGCAATGTTGTCAAAATGTAGTGAATGGTAACAAGGAAGAAAGTTTTTTGCTTTCTTTCTTTTTTGTGGTTTGGGGTTGCGAGTGAATTGAAAAGGCGTTACATGCAAAACTCAATGTTAATGTCGGTCAAATCTTATTACATCACCACTATTTACTTTATCCAATAGCTTACTTTCTCATTCTTATTTCAATCCCCCTTCATTCTAATTCCTTCTCCTATCCCTCCCTTTGCAGCATACCGTATAGGATTTTTGGACTCAGGTATGTTCATTGTGCTCCTTTCTCCTTCTATTTTTTATTTCCTTGATTTTAGGTTTGATTTGTGTATTTTATAGCTTTTGATAGTGCTGAATTTTAAGTGTTTGTGTTGAAAGATAATTATTTTTTATAGCAATCTTATCAAAATGTAGTGAATGGTAACAATAAGAAAGTTTTTTGCTTTCTTTCTTTTTTGTGGTTTGGGGTTGCGATTGAATTGAAAAGGCGTTACATGCAAAACTCAATGTTAATGTTGGTCAAATCTTATTACATCACCATTATTTACTTTATTCAATAGCTTACTTTCTCATTCTTATTTCAATCCTCCTTCATTCTAATTCCTTCTCCTATCCCTCCCTTTGCAGCATACTGTATAGGATTTCTGGGCTCAGGTATGTTCATTGTGCTCCTTTCTCCTTCTATTTTTTTATTTCCTTGATTTTAGGTTTGATTTGTGTCTTTTATAGCTTTTGATAGTGCTGAATTTCAAGTGTTTGTGTTGAAAGATAATTATTTTTTATAGCAATCTTGTCAAAATGTAGTGAATGAACAAGAAAGAAAGTTTTTTGCCTTTTTTTTTGTGATTTGGGGTTGCGAGTGAATTGAAAAGGCGTTACATGCATACAAAACTCAATGTTAATGTTGGTCAAATCTTATTACATCACCACTATTTACTTTATTCAATAGCTTACTTTCTCATTCTTATTTCAATCCTCCTTCATTCTAATTCCTTCTCCTATCCCTCCCTTTGCAGCATACTATATAGGATTTCTGGACTCAGGTATGTTCATTGCGCTCCTTTCTCCTTCTATTGTTTATTTCCTTGATTTTAGGTTAGATATGTGTCTTTTATAGCTTTTGATAATGCTGAATTTTAAGTGTTTGTGTTGAAAGATAATTATTTTTTATAGCAATGTTGTCAAAATGTATTGAATGGTAACAAGTAAGAAAGATTTTTGTTTTTTTTTTTGGTTTGGGGTTGCGAGTGAAGTGGGATTTTTGTCTGGAGGGTTGGGGATACTTTTGTGGGTGTATTTTCCCCATGAATTATGATAGAAGCAAAATAATTTTGTGGCCACCCAAGAGGAATGGGGCCACTGTGTGTGTGTGTGTTTCTAAGAATTTGGAAAATCACGGTTTCTTGTTAATGGGGTTTTAAACATAATCTAGTATTCCTTTTGAAGAGATTTTGTTTTGGAGCCGATTTTGATGAGTTATTATACATTACATAAACACAAATATACTAGTATTTAGTCTCTTATTGGGAAGTATGGAGAACAAACTTTGGCAAAGGGAATGTTTAGGTTTTAATTTTTGGTTCAAAACCGCATTTGGTTGTTATGTAGTAACAAGTTTTGGAGTCCTCGCAACAACATCACCTCATTAGTCCCCAATTATATGAGAACATCTAAGCTAGAATTGGGAATCTTCCTTACAATTAATTGCACCCCTTTTCAAATTTAAGTTTGTAGGCATCATAGATCGATAGTTTGATGGACATGAATGAGAAAGATAAGTTTAAGGTGTAAAATAGATGAAGTGAAAAAAGAGTGAGGTTGACGAAAAAGATATGAAGGGGGTGGAATAATGGCTGCGTGGTCTTTTTTTTAGTCTTAGAGGATGTGCTATTTATTGGAGGTTATTGGAGCAAAGTCTGAGAATACACCGATCGAAGGTTAAACTATTCAGACCTAAGATGTGCTAATTGAGTGTCCTATGTGTGTTGACTGCCAAATGAGAAATTGATATTTTAATAGGAATAATGGCAGCTATATTGGTATTTAAAGGGTCTTTTTCAACATTCTAAGTCTTAGGAAGTCAATGGATTCTTTGTTTTTCTATCTGAATTTGATGGGAGGCTACTTATCATGGTGATGACACCACGATAAAGTTTTTGGTTTCCTAAAATACTACTATGACACTAAAAGCATAGCTCCCTAGGATGGATAATTTGAGGCTTTCTTAAAGAGGAAAGCTTCCGAAGGAGATGAGCTTCTGCAAGAAGTTGAGATTCGTCATGGAGAAAAGCTCCCTTTGCAGAGCACAAGTGCATCTCAGGTTCCTAAGAGGTTTCGTGTTCTAGAAACGTGTGGCTGTTTGGTAATCTTCCTAACCTGTTTGTTTGCAGGTTTTAAAACAGTTTTCAGTTTTTAAAAACCTGTTTGATACAAAGTTGTTTATAAAAACTGTTTTTGAAAACAGTTCTCATTTTTTATTTTTAAAACAATTTTTAAAAACAGTTCTTGTATTGAGTTTTGTGTCTATGTATGTTTACTTCATAATTTATTTGTTTAACTTATCCAAGAGGGTGGCGAAGCAGACTCCTAATCATTAGTGATTCTTGATAGATTTTTCTCTATTTCCAAATAAGCATAACATTAGAATTTAATCTATGTACTAAATTGTGTGTTTTGATTGATTAGAAGTCTTGATATTAGTTCCATAGTTGGCTGTTCAGTTTTATGATTAAATTTATTTCCTTGTGTCAATGCATTAGCTAGGTAGTCCCTTTATGCCTCAAAGCTTTGGAATCATTTGAAAATCATTGTAGGATGGATTCATCTGGGGGCTTAGAAAGGAAGACTCGGAAATTTGGTTTTGTGTATGAAAGAAGAAAAAAAGGCACTAATTCTAAAAAAAGAGCTGATCTTAATCAAGTCACTTCCTTACCTTCAGAATCTTCTAGGACCAACAAAGATGGCTCGCGTGAAATTGGAGATGATGGCGTAAGTTTTATTTTATATGCAATGAATGATTTCTATTTTCTTTGCATGCATTACTTGTCTTCAACCACTACAATTTTTTTTTGAACGTCACTACAAGTTAACATCACCATTCTGCAGGTATTATGTTTCTTCTACTTTTTCCACTTTTGGATATGTTGTGTACCTTTGATATGATGAAGTTTTCGTGAATGTGTTTTAGTCTTATCAAGTCTCAACTCTGAATTCAGTTTATTTGAAATATACATATATCTTTTACATAGCTGAGGTTATTATTAATGTAACAATCACATTCTTTCACCCCACAAAGGTGTTCATTGAATGAACATATATTTAGATCAAAATTATAATCTATTACCGATCTTATCCCTAAAAACGCAATATATTTGCAGAGTTACTTTGTATGTGAGATGTGCAATGATGGAGGAAACTTGCTCTGCTGTGATGCTTGCCCTCGTACTTATCACCTGGAGTGCCTAGATCTTAAAGTATGCTTAATTTTCATTTTGTAATTCGAATATTCTCCTTTTTTCCTTTACTTGATCTTATGGAATGCTTATATTTTTGTTTTCTCTTGCTTGAAGTATGTTCCTGAAAATGAATGGGTATGCCCAAACTGCTCAAGTTATGATGAACTTTCAATGCCCATAAAATATTTGAAGAGCTCTTCCAAAAAAGAAAACAAGTCTAAGAAAGTCAAAGCTGGTTCTTCCTCCTCAGGATCAAAGAACAAGAAGCGATCAAACTAAGCAATCGCTGGTAATCAGGTACATACACATATGCACAGACACACTTACACTCATATGTACATACATACATTTAGACACATACATTTATATATACATGTATGTATGTCTAATGCAAATCATGCAAGGAGTTCCTGATTAGTGTGTTTATTATGCCATTAACAGGTCGAAATGGAGAATTAGCAGTCATTCTTGTGCATGCATGGACTGGAATGTTTAATTTGTGTATTAAGGATTATTTCAGTGTTTAAGATCTTAATCTTAAATTTTCAATTAATGTAAGTTTAAGATTCTAAAATTCTGTTGGTAGAGTTATATAAAACTTGGAGATATACAGAAACTATTGCGTACAGGCTTTGAGGGTGTAATACAAATGATGATTTTAAATAAGTTATGCTAAACTTGATTTGATGAGTTTTCATTCGGTTTAATCCGTTTTAGCAGAAGTATTAGTCTTGCATATATGTTTCAATTTTGGCTTAAATATAACTTAAATAAGTTTTTGGTCCCTAACCTTTACCATATGTTTGATTTTTGTCCCTCGTCGAAGTAAAGGTGGGCTTTAGTCCTTAACCTTTGTCAAAATATTTGGTTTCATCCCTCCGGAGCTCTAGGTCAACGCTGGAGCTCCGGTGGCCCATGTGGCATAGCCACGTCAGTTTAATGAGCTGACGTGGAATTTGTTTTTCTTTTAAATTAAAAAAATAATTAATTAAAAAAAGAAATTGTTTAAAATTATAAAAAATAAAATCCTAGTTTATTTTACTGACCCATTTACTGTACACAAGGATTTGCACAAGTCCTAATTTTACATGTTATAATAGGTTGCTTAACAAGTGTAGGTACTGGATTTAGTATTTATTTATTTATTTATTTTGTTTTAAAAAATAAATATTTTTATTGATTAAAAAAGTGCTACATCAGCATTTTCGTTAGTCAACTAACGGAGATGGATGGAAGGGCTTCAATCGATCGTTTTAGAAACATGAGGGAGCTTGACCGCACATTTTCGACATGAGGGATGCAGACCGCATATTTGTGAAACATCAGGGATCCAAAGTGGAATAAAGCCTATTTATTATAAGTACAAAGTGATTGAAGAAGCAAATCATTCCAGACATATATTTAACTTAATTAACCATTTTTTATATTCGTATTACTTAACATATATTTGTTTATATTTATCTAACATTTATATTTTTTGTATATTCTTTTCATTATTATATAAAAGAAAAATAAATTTACAAGTATACAATCTTTAATCTATCATAATTGTATGCGAACATTTTATATAAAGTATTTTTTAACATATTTAATTATTACCGGTTTGACCCTGGTTAGATTACGGTTGGATCATCAAACCTAGAACCAGTACCTACACCTGTTTAATAACCGGTCCGGTTTTCTAAATATTGCTTGTAGCACATAGTTGATGATAAATTAATAAATAAATATTGAAAAAAATGATGGCGAGTCAAATTTAAATATTAGAAGTTCATTTAATGACATTCTATATGATTGAAAGTTTTAATTATCAAAATCAAATATTAAAAACTAAAATAATTTATAATAATATTAATCATTAATGTTAATGATTAATATCATTATCATTTAATAACTTTTTGTTGCTCTAATCATCATGTCCCCTTTGTTTTCTGTGAGCACTTGTCTCTTTCCAACTATCTATCTATCTATCTATCTATCTATCTATCTATCTATCTATCTATCTATCTATCTATCTATCTATCTATCTATCTATCTATCTATCTATCTATCTATATTTTTTTTAGAAAGCAAAATATATATATTCATAGATAGATGAGGAAATTGACAAGATTAACAATCCTCCTCAAAGGGAACAAGAGCTCGCAAAGCCAGAAAGGAGCAAAGAAAGGAAAAACAAAGGAACCCCAAGAACCGGAGAAGAAAAAGCCCCCAATGCCTAGGAGAAAAACCGCAAAAGCACCCAAAAGCCCACCCGACAAAAAACCAAAAACCCAAACAACCAACACTAACCACTAGCAAAACACCCAAAAAACCCGCCAGGACTGAGAAAAAACCAGCCAAAATTCCAATCCTGCAAGGGAGAAAAACCAAAAGGGGGCGCAGCACACCCTCACCAGAAAGCCAAAAACAAGACCCCATAAGCACCCATACCAACCCAGCAAACCAGCGCCAACACTAGGGATCTCTGTAGAGACGAGGATGAGTAGCAATGAGGTGGTCAGCGAAGCTCTGAATGGCTTCCTCCTCAGAACCGATAGGGACGACTCCAACTTGTTTAGCAATTAGAAAGTCCCTACGAGCTCTTGTCAGAGCACGAGCATAGCCACAAGCTTCTGGAAGAATCAGAGAAGACTCCTCTACCACCGGTTGCACGACGACCTCATCAACCAAAACCCCTTTGACCTTCTGATTTCCTGCTGCCACGCCTTTCCTTGGTCGACCCCTCCTCCGCCGCTCCGACACAGAACCCACCTCACAACCCGCTGGAACCACACCTGCACCAACACAAACTGGAGAAGGGAGAGAGCAAAAATCGTCCAAGATTACTTCGCCAGCAGAGACAAGATCACCTATTCCCAATTCAGGAAAAAGGGCCTCGCAAGAAATACGCTCCTCCTCACCAGAGGCTGAACCTCCCAAGAACCCTGAGACAATTGTCTCCGGGAAAAGAAGCATCGCCGACCAGCCAGAGCAAGGAGAGTCCCTAGAGAGTTCTGAGATCATCCTGAGTTCGTCAACTGAAGGAGCAACAGCACGGCCAACCTTCACCGGCAAAGGCGTAGGAAAGACCTCGGCAGCAAACGACCTGGCACTCCCCGATTTTGGAAATTTTGCCAACGCCACCGAAAGGATTGAACCCCCCACAAGAACTCCGTTGAGCAAATTTATCGCTGAAGAAGCTAGTTCTACCGATGAATACCTCACGAAGCCGAAACGGCAGGCCCTCCCAAGCCTCCTCTGCTTCTGAACAAAGACGTTTACCAAGCTTCCGATGTGACCAAAGAGAGACCGAATCTAGAAGTAGTCCACGAAATCAGAGATCCCATCGACGAACAGGGTAGTCGTCGAACAAGAGAACCCCTCTTTTCCTCTTTCTCGATCTGCGACGTCGAACTTGTGAGACGTGTCTCCATCTTCGTCCGCATCTCCCACAGGAACAAGGGCATCACTGGCAGAGGCTGAAATCGTGCGCCGCCGCAAGCCAGGGTTGGGAAGAGGAACCCTAGCCGCAGGAGAAACAGAGGAACGAAGCATAGCTTTTTTTTACTGATATATCTATCTATATATATATATATTCTTTTTCTTTAATAAATTAATCATTAATGATAAATATAATGGTAAATTAATAAAAATATTTAATATTGTTATTAATTCTTAGAGTAAATTATATTTACGGTTGTTAAAATTAAAGCTTTGTTCCTATAAAAAAATTCAATTAAAAAGTTAGTCGATATTGGAACGTAGTTTGTGTAGGGAAACATTAAAAAGAGGAGAGGACATAAAACATGTTAGAATTTTGTGTGTGTGAGCTTCTATTGATCGGTGGATCTTGATTCATAAAATGAGTTGAATAAATAACTTCAAACTTTCCCCAAAATTCCATGTAATATTTATTGGATCATCATGTCCCTTTGTTTTCTCTGAGCACTTGTCTCTTTCCAACTATCTATATATATATATATATATATATTCTTTTTCTTTAAAAAGTTAATCATTAATGATAAATATATTGGTAAATTAATAAAAATATTTAATATTGTTATTAATTCTTAGAGTAAATTATATTTACGGTTGTTAAAAGCTTTGTTCCTATAAAAAAGTTCAATTAAAAAGTAAGTCGATATTGGAACGTAGTTTGTGTAGGGAAACATTAAAAAGAGGAGAGGACATAAAACATGTTAGAATTTTGTGTGTGTGAGCTTCTATTGATCGGTGGATCTTGGTTCATAAAATGAGTTGAATAAATAACTTCAAACTTTCCCCAAAAATCCATGTAATATTTATTGGATCAACCATAGGTTTGAGAATGACAATGATTAGTATTTATTTTTTGGGGCAGAAGCCCAATTGGTAAATTTAATGGACTATGTGTAGGGTCAAGTTATATAGGGCCCATCAAAACTAGGGTTACTCTATTATAAATATATATGGCTAGAATCTCCCTATCCACTCTTGTATTTTGCTGCACACTCCTCTATGACAATGATTAGTATTTATTTTTTGGGGCAGAAGCCCAATTGGTAAATTTAATGGACTATGTGTATGGTCAAGTTATATAGGGCCCATCAAAACTAGGGTTACTCTATTATAAATATATATATGGCTAGAATCTCCCTATCCTCTCTTGTATTTTGCTGCACACTCCTCTCCTCTTTTGTACTCTGGCTGCACAGTTTTCCTATCAAGAAGTTAGAGGAAAGGAAAATTCTGATCTGGGAGTGCACCTTGTGCATAACTTCTAATTACAAATAGATTTATAAGGCTATGGTAATTATCATTGCGTCTTCAAGAGGTATGAAATCTATATTGATTGCATGAAATCTATATTGATTTCATTGGTGTTTTAAATCCTAGTGTAAATTCTATTAAAAAAATGAGTTTTGATTCATTCACACATTTCTTTTACATTCATCTCAATTTTCACTCATTTTCTCTTCTTACCTTTCTCTTTTTTTTTAATCACATAAAATATCACATCTTTCATTTCATTTGTGAGATCGGATTGTGAAGATAAGTTTTTCCTTGATTTTTTTTTCTAACAAAACAAATAAGGCAAGAAGAAGAAGCAAAATGTCAATGTGCAGTGATAACTGGCGGTGGCAATGGAAAATTCGGTACATGCAAAACCTAATGTTAATGTTGGTTGTCTCTTATCTTACATCACCACTATTTATTTCAATCTCTTACTTTCTCATTCTAATTTCACCTATTCTTCATTCTAATTCCTTCCACTATCCCTACGCATGCGTCATACTATAGCATCTCAGGACTCAGGTATGTTCATTGTCGTCGATGTTTCATTCAAGTTGTGCTGATTTTCTTCTTATGTTTTAAAATTTCCTCATTATTTGTTTGTTGATTTCAATTTTGATATGTGGCCTTTTGTAGTTCTTAGTATTGTTGAATTTCAAGAATTTGAGTTGAAAGATGATTAATTTTCTTGAAAGATGTATATACCAAAATGTGGTGAATGATAGCAAGAAAGTTTATGTCTTTCTTTCTTTCTTTTCTGAGGTTTGGGTGGGGATTTTTTTGGGAGGCTTGGAGATATTGTTGTGAGTGTCTTTTGCTCATGAACTATGATAGAAGGAAAATTTGTATGCAATTTGGTAAAGTGGATTTTGATGGGTTTAGTATGCAAAGCAATGAATGGTAACAAGTAAGAAAGTTATTTCCTTTCTTTCTTTTATGGGGATTGGGGTTGGGGTGTTATTGTGGGTGCCTTTTACTCATGAATTATGATAGGAGGAAAATATTTTTTTAAGGAATAGGGTCATTATAGTGTGTGTTTATGAGAATTTGGAAAATTATGGTTTCTTGCTAATGAGGTTTATAAATAGGATTTGATATGCAAGTTTACCCTTTTGGAGAGATGTTGTTTTTTCATAATAGAGAAAAAACACAATTATTTTTTCTTTTTGAAACCCTAAATTTCCTTTTTGTGTTTGGTTTGAACCTTATTTGAAGAATGCTTGCTTGAGGTTCGTGTTGGAGCTGAAGGCAACTTTAATATATGACATCAATTTTGCTTTCTACAACCTTCTACCTGACAAGCGGTATCTTTATTTTCATTTCATTTGTTTCATCACCTTATTAATTTGGATATATTTAATTTCAATAGGAAATGCAGGCTTAGGAGTTTCAACTAACTATCAGTATGTTAATCATTGTATTTACACATGAAGGTTAAAGGAATTGGCTACATCAGAAATTGGAAGGCTTGTATTGGTGACTGGAGTGATAACAAGGACAAGTGAGGTTCGACCTGAGCTTCTCCAAGGAACTTTTTCAAGTGCGTGGAATGTGGTGGTGTTATAAAGAATGTTGAACAACAATTCAAGCATTTGGAGGTGATTAAATGATAGCTATTATTGTGGTTTGTTCAATTCTTATCCTATTTATCTGTATCATGTTATCTGCTTAGATTATAACTCACTGCCATTATCTATCTGGGAATTTTGACTTCTATTTGACTATTCTGGTTCTGATGTCATACCACTCATTGCAGCCAACTATATGTGTAAATGCGACTTGGAACAGCATCTAGGGAGCCAAGACTATCTCTAGGGTGAGCTCACAGTTTTTTGAAAATTTCACTTGGTTTAATTTTTATGTTTTTATATATCTTTGAAATTGAGATTTCTTCACATACTATCAACTGCATAGTGTATTATGGTAAAATGTATCAGGATCTTTGAACCTCAGCTATGCATTTATCTTTATTTTTTTTGTTTGTTTCCTTTGCAAAAAAAAAAACCATCAGGATCATAGAAAGTGGATTAACTATTTTCTCTTTATCTTGTGTTGAAATAAATGCGAACTGATTTTGTGAAACTCAAGTTAAGAATTATAGTAATAAGACTTCACATTAGACATGATTTCCATGTTTATTCTAACAAGGCTTTTGATATGATAGTTTCCATTAAAATTGGTTTACTTTTGAGTAAAGTATATGATATCCTTTCTTTGTTTTAATAGATGTTGAACAACATGAAAGACATCCTGTTAAGTAGGTTCAAGTTGTTTTCATATATCATTCTGAGAAATATTCCAAATGGCTTTCTAATAATATGGACTTTATATTTTAGCACGAGGAACATTTTCTTATAGTTATTCTCATGTACAAGACAACATTTTAGTCTTCTTAAAGTGGAATGTGATCTAGACAAAAAATTAGCATGTTAAATTTGATGATTCATATAGAAACATTTATAAATACTTCCCATTTGCAGTGTTGATTCCTTTAGCAAGTTACAATGGAGCTTATTGACTTATTAGGCTCTGCTTTAATCTCATACAAAATGAGAAGAAAATGTCTAAGTCATGTCTCCTTTCCTGGTGCTTGAAAACATGCACCACTATATGGTTTGAAAAAAATTGTTAGAGAGTGTGACATTTTGATAAATTTATAGATCACAAGCACATGAGATAAAGGTAAACGGAATACACATGCATCACAAGTTGCAACAGCTAATTCCTTAGAAAATGTGTAGACCTTATTATGCTTCGAAGACATGAAATTTTCAAATTAAAAATCATATCTAATACTGGCATAGATTGTTGCAATGATTTTTCTTGTTCCTCATGTCGTTTGTTGCAACATAGATCATATATTTAAAGAGTTTACTATTTATATGAAATTAATTTTAGTATGGTTTATTTGATTTATTTGATTATGTATCTTTACTTAAGAATTTTAGTTTTTTAACTTATCTAAGAGGGTAGCGAAACAGACTTCAATTCATTTTATGTAAAAAATGTTCTATCTACCAGAATTCAAATTTCTGTCTTTTGATTTATTAGAAGTTTTGAAACTGGTTATTAGCTCCATAGCTTGTTGTTCAGTTTTGTGATTCAATTTCTTTCCTTGTGTCAATGTAGTGCCTTTGTCAGTCAAAGCGTTGGTATCATTTAAAAAGTATTGGAAGATGGATTCATTTGAAGGTATAAAATGGAAAACTCCCTCGAACTTATCACCTAGAGTTCCTCGGTCTTAAAGTACGATTGCTTTCATTTTGTCTTAAATTTAGGGCATTATCTTATTCTTCTTTACTTGATCTTAAGGTATTCTTAATTTTTTTTGTTTTACATGAAGTCTATTCCCGTAAAAGAATGGCTATGCCCCAAGTGCTTCAGTTATGATGAGCTTTCAATGCCCGTAAAATATTTGGAGATCTCCTCCAAAAAGGACATTTCTCACTCCTCAGGATTGAAGAATAAGAAGCGATCAACTTAATTAAGGAATCACTGGTCATTAGGTATGTTTAACAACTTCAAGCAGCTTTAATTAAAACATTGGATAAAAATATAGGCTATTCAACACTTTAATTTTATTAATATTTTGCCTTTTTTATTTGAGTATTTTATCTTTTAGGATTGTACCCACAAAAAAATTCTTTTAGGAATTTCTTAATTCACGCAGTCATAGAATATGAGTCCTTTGATTACGAAAATTAAAAATTTAGCTAATTTTATTCTAGTTAGTCTTCTCCAACTTCAAGCGACAACACCATTCACAATATTTCTTCCAAACCAGAGTATCCTGTAGCTTAATATTGTAATCACATATCCAAATCCTCTTCATTGAACCTTTGAATTCCTTCTCAACTAGCACGAGTTTCACCAATCTTTCTTGCTTCAGTCCAAAAAAGTTTATCTTCATTTTCATTGGATGCGAGTAGAGTAGCCAGAAGTTTAAGGGAAAATTGTTGGCTCATGTCATTGAAAGCAGAAACAAAATCCTAATGGCAAAAATGAGATATCCCGAAAAGGTTTTTCCATCAAATATTATAAATGAGTGGAATCAACAATCAAAGAATATTTTCAACCCTATCTGAAAAATTTCACTTGTTCTATGTAGGTTATATTTTTATGGTAAATGGTTTTTTTTCCCCAGTTGTATGACTAATATGTTTTTCTATGTTCTTTGAATCCACACACTTAATGATATTGATTGAAAACTTTTTAAAGAGGTCTCACATTAACTGTGAGGATTCTGCTGCTAATTTCAATGACACGCGAAAATATATCCGCACAACTTCCTGCTACTTTAAAGGCCTTCGGATCAAAGTGCAGATGAAGTTTTCTGGGCTATGCTAGAATGATGGGTGAAACTCTCGCTAGTTTCGAAGAAACTAAGGAGTTCAATGTTGAAGATTTAGATATGTGGTTACATGATTTAGCTCCAACTCTTTGGAAGAAATGCTCTAAATGGTAATTTTTCTCTAAGTTAAGGAAGAGTAGAAAGAGTAAATGAAGCTAAACTTTGAACTGTTTGATTTTTGTGGAGTACTTTGTCGTTGATTTTTTTTTTTTAAATTATAAGTCCTTTCTTTATTTTCTTTAAGTTGCTGCCTAGATGAAACACGAAAATAAAAGCGGAAACAATAGTAAGAATAACAGCTTGCTCATAAATTCTCTCTTTCCAACGTCTGATTCTCCATATAAGTTGATATATATGGTATCTAGATTTCTTAGGTGTTTTTAAAGTTAAGTCTATATGAGGACCTACTTCTCGACTTTGATTCTCCATATTATATCTTTTTCTTTCGATAAAAATTAATATGTAATATTTACCACTTAATTATAAGGTCCTCTGAAGATAATCATGCTTACTAAAAAATTTGTAATGAGGTCAATTAATATTTTGGTTATAATTTTTTTATAAAATCTTCTAAATTTTTTCTTAATTCCTTATAATTAATTAATCATTAATTATTAGTGGTTATTAAAATTTTGGAATTACAAAATTTAACAATTACAAGGAGTAAACTTGGGAAAAGGATAATAAACATTTATAGAATCCAGTAAAGAGCCTTATATAAAGGATACCAAGTATATCTCTAAATGGTCCTATATAAATTTCTCATATAAAAATTATCTATTAAATTAATTGATGATATTGTTTCTTGTAGTACATAGTTGATGATAAAATGATAAATAAATATTGTAAAAATTGATGATGAGTTAAGTTTAAATATTAAAAGTTCATTTAATGACATTATATGATTGAAAGTTTTAATTATCAAAATCAAATATTAAATACTAAAATAATGTATAATAATATTAATCATTAATGATAAATACATAAAAATATTTATAATAATTTTTACAGTATATTATATTTAATTCTGTTAAAAGCTCCATTCTTACAAAAAATCTTAAATTAATTTTTTTTTTGTCGGTGCTGGAACGTAGTTTGTGTGGGGAAACATTAAAAAGAAGAGAAGACATGATACTTTGGGATCAACTATGGGTTTGAGAATCACAATGTTTAATTTATTTTTGAGTTTGAAGCCCAATTGGCAAGTTTAATGGACTATGTGTAGGGCCAAGTAAGATAGCCCATCAAAACTAGGGTTACTCTATTATAAATATATATTGTTAGAATCCTCCTCTCCTCTCTTGTACTTTGTTGCGCAGTCCTCTCCTCTCTTGGACTCTAGCTGCAGAATTTTTCTTATCAAGAAGTCATAGGAGAGGAAGATCCTGATCTGGGAGTGCACCTTGTGCCTAACATATAAATACAGACAGGTTTATAACAATTATGGAATTATCATTGTGTCTTCAAGAGGTATGCAATCTATATTGATTTCATTAGGGTTTTAAATCCTTGTGTAAATTCTATAATAAAAATTAGTTTTGATTCAAACTTTTCTTTTTCATCCATCTGATTTTCACTCATTTTCGCTTCTTATCTCTCTTTTTCTTCTTTTTCTATCACATCTTTCATCTCATTTGTGAAATTAGATTGTGCAGATAAGTTTTCCCTTGAATTTTTTTCTTACAAAACAAACAAAGACGAGAAGAAGAAGCAAAATGTCAATGTGTAGTGACAAGTGGCGGTGGTGATGAAATATCTGTTACATGCAAAACTCAATATTAATATTGGTTGTCTCTTATCTTACATCACCACTATTTATTTAAATCCTTTACTCTCTTCATTCTAATTCCTTCTACTATCCCTACCTATGCATCATACTATAGCATCTCAGGACTCAGGTCTATTAATTGTAGTCGATGTTTCGTTCAAGTTATGCTCATTTTCTTCTTCATTTTTTAAATTTCTTGAATTTCTTGTTTGTTGATTTTAGGTTTGATATGTGGTTTTTTGTAGTTGTTTGTAGTGCTAAAGTTCAAGAGTTTGAGTTGAAAGATGATTAATTTTCTGGAAATCTATAAATACCATGTGGTGATGAAAACAAGTAAGAAAGTGGGGAGATTTTTGAGTGGGGAGATTTTTGGAAGGTTTGGAGGTGTTGTCTCATGAATTATGATATAAGGAAAATATAGTATGCTTTTGTTAAAGTGAATTTTGATAGGTTTAGTTTGCAATGTAGTGAATGATAACAAGTAAAAAGTTCTTCCTTTATTTCTTTTATGGGGATTGGGGTGTTATTGTGGGTACTTTTACTCATGAATTATGATAGAAGGAAAATAATTTTCTGAGGAATAGGGCCACTGTATCTGTGTGTGTGTGTGTCTGTGTGTGTGTGTTTATTTATGTGAATTTGGAAAATTCTGATTTCTCGCTAAAGGGATTTCTAAACATGAATTAGTATGCAAGTTTTTCCTTTTGAAGAGATGTTGTTTCTGCCTCTTATTGGGCAGTATAGAGAACAAGCACAATTATTTGTTCTTATTGAACCATAAAGTTCCTTTTTGTTTTTGATTTCAACCTCATTTGAAAAATTCTTGCAAGTTGTTCATGATGGAGCTCAAGCCAACTTTCATATCTGAAGATAACTTTAACAAGAACATCTATGTTGCTTTCTACAACATTCTACGTTTCAAGCGGTATTTGCATTTCCATTCCATTTGTTTTCTCACTATATTAATTTTGATATATTTAATTTCAATAGGAAATCCAAGCTTTGGAGTTTCAACTGACTATCAATTTGTTGACCATTGAATTTACACATGCAGGTTAAGGGATTTGGCTACATCAGAAATTGGTAGGCTTGTATTGGTGACTGAAGTGGTAACAAGGACAAGTGAGGTTCAACTTGAGCTTCTCCAAGACACTTACAAGTGCCTGGAATGTGGTGGTGTTATAAAGAACGTCAAACAACAATTCAGGCATTATGAGGTGGTTAAATGATAATTATTATTATTGTTTGTTCAATTCATATCATATATATCTGCATCATGTTATCTTCTTGGATTATAATTCATTGTCATTATCTAACTGGGTATTTTGATTTCTATTTGACTATTCTGGTTCTGATGTCATGCCACTCACAACAACCTACTATATGTTTAAATGCGACTTGTAACAGCATCTAGGGAGCCAAGACTGTCTCTAGGGTGAGCCCACAACTTTTTGAAAATTTCACTTGGTTTAATGTTTATGTTTTTATATATCTTTGAAATTGAGATTTCTTCACATACTATTAGCTGCATAATGTATTATGGTAAAAAGTATCATGATCTTTGAACCTCAGCTGAGCGTTTATGTTTATTGTTTTGGTTTCCTTTGCAACAAAAGCACCAGGATTACGGAAAGTGGATTAACTATTTCCTTTTTATCTTGTGTTGAAATAAATACAAGCTGATTTGATGAAACTCAATTTAAGCATTGTAGTAATCAGACTTCACATCGGACATGCTTTCCATATTTATTAAACACAATCTTTTGCTATGATAGTTTTCATTAAAATTGGTTTGCCTTTGAATTAAGTATATGATGTCCTTTTTTGTTTGAATAGATGTTGAACAACATGAAAGTCATCTTGTTAAGTAGGTTCAAGTTGTTTTCATATATCATTCTAACAATATTTTAAATGGCTTTCGAATAACATAGACTTCATATTTGAGTACGAGGAGCATTTTCTTGTAGTTAGTCTCATGTACAAGACAAAATTTTATTCTTCTTAAAGTGGAATGTGATCTAGAGAAAATTTAGCATGTTATTCATTTAGAAACATTAATACTTCCCATTTGCAGAATTGTTGATGCCTTTAGGAAATACTAGTAGAGATTAATGACTTATTAGGTTCTTCTTTAATCTCATACAAAAGGAAAAAAAAATGTCTAAGTTCTATCTCCTTTCCTGGTGCTTGAAAACACCACATTATGGTTTGAAACATGTTGTTACAGAGTGTGACATTTTGATAGATTTATAGATCACAAGCATATCCTCTCTAATACTGACATAGATCGTTGCAATGATTTTGCTTGTTCCTCGTATCATTTCCTGCTGCATAGATCATATATTTTAAGCTTTTACTATTTATATGGAATTACTTTCAGTAGGTTTTGTTTGATTGTTTTGTTTATGAATGTTTATTTAAGAATTTTAGTTTTTCAACTTATCCAAGAGGGTAGCAAAGCAGACTAAAGATCATTAATAAGTATTGACATATGTTTCTCTATTTTCAAATAACTGTAACTATTTCAGTTTTCAATTCATATTATGTAAAAAGTATCTATTTGCGAGAATCCAGATTCTGTTATTTGATTTATTGCAAGTTTTGAAATTGGTTATTAGCACCATAGCTAGTTGTTCAGTTTTATGATTCAATTTCTTTCCTTTTGTCAATGTAGTCAACTCCTTTATCACTCTAAAGCGTTGGTTTCATTTGAAAAATATTGGAAAATGAATTCAGCTGGAGGTATAAAATGGAAGACTCGCTCGAACTTATCACTTGGAGTGCCTCAGTCTTAAAGTATGCTTGCTTACATGTTGTCTTGTGTTTAGGGTAATCTCTCTTTTTTTCTTTATTGATATTAAGGTATTCTTAAACTTTTTTGTTTTGACATGAAGTTTATTCCCGTAAAAGAACGATCATGCCCAATGTGCTTCAGTTATGATTATCTTTCAATGCCTGTAAAATATTTGGAGAGCTCCTCCAGAAAAGACATTTCTCGCTACCCAGGATTGAAGAATAAGAATTGATCAATTAAAGGAATCCCTGATCATTAGGTACGTTTAACAACTTCAAGCAACTTTATTTCAACATTCGATAAAAATATATGCTATTCATGACTAAATTGAACCATGGTCATTTTTTGATCATCGGTCTGGTTTTTACAACCACGATAAATAGCATAGAAAATAGAGTTTATCTAACATGGACCGTTAAAAATGAGGTCCAAATTTACACATTCTGTTTGATCAGTGATTATGTGTAATATATTATTTAAATTTTTTTAATCTTAAATGAATTAATTTACATTAAAGATTTAATTAATGAACAACTTTCTAATTTCACCTAATTTACATTTTCCCCTTCTCAATCCCTAAATCTGAAGAGATTCTCCCTGCAAACCCCTACCTTCGAATCTTTAACACCTTCTTCCAAGCTTTCCTTTTCCCATCATGCTCCTTCAACAGCAACCAAAATCCAAGCATTTCCCTCATCGAAACTCAATTGAACCAAATGCAAACACCACTTCGTGACCTCATCCGCCTGCAATCAAACCAACACTTCACATACCTCCTCCCTCATAGAGACAAGGATTGAGGAAGGAGGAAGATATCAAGACAAAAATGATGTAGAGGAGCAACGTAGTGGGGAGGCAAAAACAAAGGTAAGGGCTTTTCTAGATCTGTTCGATTTCTATGGTGAGGAGGCAAAAACAATGGGTTGTCTAGCATTCTTTAACATTCTGATCTGAATAGATCTGGAATCGAAAAGAAATCAATCCGATTTAGAATCCAAACCCATCAAACAGATCAAACCCCCACACCACCGAAATCGAACAAATCTAGAAAAGCCCTCCCCTTTGCTTTTGCCTCCTCACTAACTTGCCCGTCATCATTTTTGTCTCTATCTCGTTCTCTTCTCTCAAACCTTTTATCTAGGGGGTGAATGAGGGGTGGTTCAATTGTAGGGGAATGATGTCACAAAGTGAGGTTTGCATCTGGGTTCGATTTTTTCTCGGTGGGGGTAGTGCTTGGATTTTGGTTGCGGGGGAAGGAGCACACTGGGAAGTGGAAAACTTGGAAGAAGGGTTATGGATTCGAAGGTAGGGAAGAAGAATAAAGGTTTGCAGTTGGGGATTGAGAAGATGTAAATTAGGTTAATTTAGAATTTGTTCGTTAATTAAGTCTTAATATAAATTAACGATTGGGATAAAAAAAATAAAAATAAAAATTACAGTTGATCACCACTCAAATCGAGAGGAGGTCAAAATTTGGACCTCTTTTTTACGGGTTCATGTTAGAGAAACTCTTGGAAGAAATCATCTGAACGGTAATTTTTCTCTAAGGTAAGGAAGACTAGAAAGTGTAAAAGAAACTAAACTTTGAATTGTTTGATTTTTTGTGTTGTACATTTGCCTTGAAGTTTTGTAATTATCACCGGTCTGGTTTTGCAACCATGATAAATAGCATAGAAAATAGGGTTTACTTAGCATGGACCGTTAAAATTGAGGTCCAAATTTACACCCTTTGTTTGATCAGTGATTATTTGTAATATTTTATTTAAATTTTTTTAATCTTAAATTCATTAATTTACATTAAATATTTAATTAATGAAAAACTTTCTAATTTCACCTAATTTACATTTTCCTCTTCTCAATACCTAAATCTGAATAGATTCACCCTGCAAACCCATACCTTCGAATCTTGAACCCCTTATTCAAAGCTTTCCTTCTCCCATCATGCTCCTTCCCCAGCAACCAAAATCCAAGCATTTCCCTCATCGAGACCCAATCGAACCAAATGCAAACACCACTTCTTTACCTCATTCGCCTGCAATCAAACCAACCCTTCACTTACCTCCTCCCTTATAGAGACAAGGATTGAGGGAGGAGGAAGATATCGAGACAAAAATGATGAAGAGGAGCAACGTAGTGGGGAGGCAAAAACAAAGGTAAGGGCTTTTCTAGATATGTTCGATTTCTATGGTGAGGAGGAAAAAACAATGGGTTGTCAAACATTCTTTAACATTCTGATCTGAACAGATCTGGAATCGAAAAGAAATCAAACCAATTTAAAATCCAAACTCATCAAACAGATCAAACCCCACACCACCGAAATCGAACAAATCTGGAAAAGCCCTCCCCTTTGCTTTTGCCTCCTCACTACCTTGCTCGTCATCATTTTTGTCTCCATCTCGTTCTCTTTTCTCAATCCTTTTATCTAGGGGGCAAATGAGGGGTGGTTCAATTGCAGGGGAATGAGGTCACAAAGTGAGGTTTGCATCTGGGTTCGATTTGGTCTCGGTGGGGGTAGTGCTTGGATTTTGGTTGCGGGGGAA
The DNA here is from genome assembly GCF_012489685.1 of Lotus japonicus. Lineage (NCBI taxonomy): Eukaryota > Viridiplantae > Streptophyta > Magnoliopsida > Fabales > Fabaceae > Lotus > Lotus japonicus. The sequence continues at coordinate 17,025,830 of NC_080043.1, read as the reverse complement.
GGAGCACATTGGGAAGTGGAAAACTTGGAAGAAGGGTTATGGATTCGAAGGTAGGGAAGAAGAATAAGGGTTTGCAGTTGGGGATTGAGAAGATGTAAATTAGGTTAATTTAGAATTTGTTCATTAATTAAGTCTTAATGTAAATTAATGATTGGGATAAAAAAAATAAAAATAAAAATTACAGTTGATCACCACTCAAATCGAGAGGAGGTCAAAATTTGGACCTCTTTTTTACTCGGTTCAAGTTAAAGAAACTCTTGGAAGAAATCATCTGAATGGTAATTTTTCTCTAAGGAAAGGAAGACTAGAAAGTGTAAAGGAAACTAAACTTTGAATTGTTTGATTTTTTGTGTTGTACATTTGCCTTGAAGTTTTGTAATTATCACTGGTCCGGTTTTGCAACCATGATAAATAGCATAGAAAATAGGGTTTACCTAGCATTGACCGTTAAATTTGAGGCCTAAGTTTACACCCTCTATTTGATCAGTGATTATTTGTAATATTTTATTTAAATTTTTTAATCTTAAATTCATTAATTTACATTAAAGATTTAATTAATGAAAAACTTTCTAGTTTCACCTAATTTACATTTTCCTCTTTTCAATACCTAAATCTGAAGCGATTCTCACTGCAAACCCATACCTTCGAATCTAGAACCCCTTATTCCAAGCTTTCCTTCTCCCATCATGCTCCTTCCCCAGCAACCAAAATCCAAGCATTTCCCTCATCGAGACCCAATCGAACCAAATGCAAACACCACTTCGTGACCTCATTCTCATGCAATCAAACCAACCCTTCACTTACCTCCTCCCTCATAGAGACAAGGATTGAGGGAGGAGGAAGATATCGAGACAAAAATGATGTAGAGGAGCAACGTAGTGGGGAGGCAAAAACAAAGGTAAGGGCTTTTCTAGATATGTTCGATTTCTATGGTGAGGAGGAAAAAACAATGGGTTGTCAAACATTCTTTAACATTCTGATCTGAACAGATCTGGAATCGAAAAGAAATCAAACCAATTTAAAATCCAAACTCATCAAACAGATCAAACCCCACACCACCGAAATCGAACAAATCTGGAAAAGCCCTCCCCTTTGCTTTTGCCTCCTCACTACCTTGCTCGTCATCATTTTTGTCTCCATCTCGTTCTCTTTTCTCAATCCTTTTATCTAGGGGGCAAATGAGGGGTGGTTCAATTGCAGGGGAATGAGGTCACAAAGTGAGGTTTGCATCTGGGTTCGATTTGGTCTCGGTGAGGGTAGTGCTTGGATTTTGGTTGTGGAAGATGGAGCACATTGGGAAGTGGAAAACTTGGAAGAAGGGTTAGGGATTCGAAGGTAGGGAAGGAGAATAAAGGTTTGCAGTTGGGGATTGAGAAGATGTAAATTAGGTTAATTTAGAATTTGTTCGTTAATTAAGTCTTAATATAAATTATCGATTGGGATAAAAAAAATAAAAATAAAAATTACAGTTGATCACCACTCAAATCGAGAGGAGGTCAAAATTTGGACCTTTTTTACGGGTTCATGTTAGAGAAACTCTTTGAAGAAATCATTTGAATGGTAATTTTTCTCTAAGGAAAGTAAGACTAGAAAGTGTAAAGGAAACTAAACTTTGAATTGTTTGATTTTTTGTGTTGTACATTTGCCTTGAAGTTTTGTAATTATAACCGGTCCGGTTTTGCAGCCATGATAAATAGCATAGAAAATAGGGTTTACCTAGCATTGACCGTTAAAATTGAGGCCCAAATTTACACCCTCTGTTTGATCATTGATTATCTGTAATATTTTATTTAAATTTTTTTAATTTTAAATTCATTAATTTAAAGATTTAATTAATGAAAAACTTTCTAATTTCACCTAATTTACATTTTCCTCTTCTCAATACCTAGATCTGAAGAGATTCTCCCTGCAAACCCATACCTTCGAATCTTTAACCCCTTATTCCAAGCTTTCCTTCTCCCATCATGCTCCTTCCCCAGCAACCAAAATCCAAGCATTTCCCTCATCGAGACCCAATCGAACCAAATGCAAACACCACTTCATGACCTCATTCTCCTGCAATCAAACCAACCCTTCACTTACCTCCTCCCTCATAAAGACAAGGATTGAGGGAGAAGGAAGATATCGAGACAAAAATGATGTAGAGGAGCAACGTAGTGGGGATGCAAAAACAAAGGTAAGGGCTTTTCTAGATATGTTCGATGTCTATGGTGAGGAGGAAAAAACAATGGGTTGTCAAACATTCTTTAACATTCTGATCTGAACAGATCTGGAATCGAAAAGAAATCAAACCAATTTAAAATCCAAACCCATCAAACAGATCAAACCCCACACCACCGAAATCGAACAAATCTGGAAAAGCCCTCCCCTTTGCTTTTGCCTCCTCACTACCTTGCTCGTCATCATTTTTGTCTCCATCTCGTTCTCTTCTCTCAATCCTTTTATCTAGGGGGTGAATGAGGGGTGGTTCAATTGCAGGGGAATGAGGTCACAAAGTGTTTGCATCTGGGTTCGATTTGGTCTCGGTGGGGGTAGTGCTTGGATTTTGGTTGCGGGGGAAGGAGCACATTGGGAAGTGGAAAACTTGGAAGAAGGGTTATGGATTCGAAGGTAGGGAAGAAGAATAAGGGTTTGCAGTTGGGGATTGAGAAGATGTAAATTAGGTTAATTTAGAATTTGTTCATTAATTAAGTCTTAATGTAAATTAATGATTGGGATAAAAAAAATAAAAATAAAAATTACAGTTGATCACCACTCAAATCGAGAGGAGGTCAAAATTTGGACCTCTTTTTTACGGGTTCATGTTAGAGAAACTCTTGGAAGAAATCATCTGAATGGTAATTTTTCTCTAAGGAAAGGAAGACTAGAAAGTGTAAAGGAAACTAAACTTTGAATTGTTTGATTTTTTGTGTTGTACATTTGCCTTGAAGTTTTGTAATTATCACCGGTCCGGTTTCGCAACCATGATAAATAGCATAGAAAATAGGGTTTACCTAGCATTGACCGGTGGAAGGAGCACATTGGGAGGCGGAAAACTTTGAAGAATGGTTATGGATTCAAAGGTAGGGAAGAAGAATAAGGGTTTGCAGTGGGAGTCTTTTCAGATTTGGGGATTGAGAAGATGTAAATTAGGTTGAATTAGAATATGTTCATTAAATAAGTCTTGATGTAAATTAATGATTGTGATAAAAAAATGAAAATAAAAATTATTGTTGATCACCACTCAAATAGAGAGGAGTCTGAATTTGAACCTTTTTTTTAGGGGTCCATGTTAGAGAAACTCTTGAAAGAAATCATCTGAATGGTAATTTTTCTCCAAGGTAAGGAAGACTAGAAAGAGTAAAAGAAACTAAACTATGATTTATTTGATTTTTTGTGTGGTACATTTGCCTTGAGGTTTTGTAATTAGCATCGGTCCGATTTTACAACCATGATAAATAGCATAGAAAATAAGGTTTACCTAGCATGGTCGTTAAAATTGAGTTCCAAATTTACACCCTATATTTGATCAGTGATTATATGTAATAGTATATTTTAATTTTTTTAATATTAAATTCATTAATTTACATTAAAGATTTAATTTCAAAGAAATCAGAGAGAAAATTGGGAGAAGATGATTCTGGAATTCACAATTTTTGTGTATATTCATCTAATAATTCTGATACAATGAAGAACACTATATATAGTGTTGATTATCTTCTAGCTAATCTATCTTATTGTAACTAACTTGTGAAACTAGTTTCCGGGAGTTGAAGAGAAGTCTCATGGACCGCGGAGTGTGAAACTAGTTTCCGGGAGTTGAAGAGAAGGTTGACAACCGCTCATGTTTTGATTTTGCCTGATCCGGTGGAACCGTTCGAAGTGTATTGTGATGCTTCTTTGATGGGTTTGGGTGGTGTGTTAATGCAGAATCAACAAGTTGTGGCTTATGCTTCAAGGCAACTTAAAGTGCACGAGAGAAATTATCCGACTCACGATCTCGAATTAGCTGCCGTTGTATTTGTTTTAAAACTCTGGAGGCATTATTTGTTCGGGTCAAGATTTGAGGTGTTTAGTGATCACAAGAGTTAGAAGTATCTGTTTGATCAAAAAGAGTTGAACATGAGGCAAAGAAGATGGCTAGAGTTCTTGAAGGATTATGATTTTAGTTTGAATTACCATCCGGGTAAAGTGAATGTGGTAGCTGATGCATTGAGTAGAAAGTCTCTACATATGTCGATGTTGATGGTGCGAGAGATGGAGTTACTCGAGCAATTTAGAGATTTGAGTTTAGTTTGTGAAGAGACTTCTTATGGGGTGAAGCTTGGTATGTTGAAGCTTACTAGTGGCATTCTTGATGAGATTCGAGAGGGCCAACAATCTGATTTGAGTTTGGTGGATCGATTTACTTTGATCAATCAAGGTCGAGGCGGTGATTTTCGGATCGATGAGAATGGTATCATGAGATGTCATGACAGGGTTTGTGTTCCGGCTGTATCTGATTTGAGGAAGAGGATTCTTGAGGAGGGGCATCGTAGTGGACTGAGCATTCATCCTGGAGCTACGAAAATGTATCAAGATTTGAGAAAATTATTTTGGTGGCCGGGAATGAAGAAAGAAATTGCGGAGTTTGTGTATTCTTGTTTGACTTGTCAGAAGTCAAAAATTGAGCATCAGAAGCCATCTGGTTTGATGCAACTGTTATCTGTTCCTGAATGGAAATGGGATAGTGTTTCCATGGATTTTGTGTCTGGATTTCCTAGGACACCGAGTCATTGTGATGCTGTTTGGGTGGTTGTAGACAGGTTGACGAAATCTGCCCACTTTATTCCTATAAGGATGGATTATCCCATGGAGAAGTTAGCGAAGTTGTACATTGAGAAGATTGTCAGTTTGCATGGTATTCCGTCTAGTATTGTGTCGGATCGAGATCCGAGGTTTACCTCTAGGTTCTGGGAAGGATTGCAAAGTGCTTTGGGTACGAAGTTGCGTTTGAGTTCTGCTTACCATCCGCAAACAAATGGTCAGACGGAGAGGACAATTCAGTCACTGGAAGATCTTTTGAGAGCTTGTGTGTTGGAACAAGGAGGTGCTTGGGATAGTTTCCTGCCTTTGATTGAGTTTACTTATAACAATAGTTTCCATGCTAGTATTGGGATGGCACCATTTGAAGCTTTGTATGGAAGGAGATGTAGGACACCAATATGTTGGTATGAATCTGGTGAGAGTGTGGTTGTAGGACCGGAGATAGTTCAACAGACCACTGACAAGATCAAGATGATTCGGGAGAAGATGAAGGCTTCTCAGAGTCGTCAGAAAAGTTACCACGATAAGAGGAGGAAAGCACTCGAATTCGAGAAGGGAGACCATGTATTTCTTAGAGTTACTCCGGTAACGGGTGTTGGACGAGCATTGAAGTCGCGTAAGTTGACGCCGCGTTTCATTGGTCCTTATCAGATTTCAGAGAGAGTAGGTGCAGTGGCTTATCGAATCGCCTTGCCACCGTCACTTGCTAATCTCCATGACGTGTTCCATGTGTCGCAGTTGAGGAAATACATTGCAGATCCGTCTCATGTGATCCAAGTAGATGATATGCAAGTAAGAGATAACTTAACCGTGGAGACATCACCTATGCGAATAGAGGATAAAAGATTGAAGCAGCTTCGTGGCAAGGAGATTGCATTGGTGAAGGTTGCTTGGGGAGGACCGGCAGGGGGAAATGTTACTTGGGAGCTTGAGAGTCAGATGAAGGAGTCCTATCCCGAGTTGTTTGGTTAAGGTAATTTTCGAGGGCGAAAATCATTAAGTGGGGGAGAGTTGTAACACCCCATTTTCTGATTAGTAGAATGTTAATTATTTTATTTTAATTATTATTAGGTTATATATTTATTTGAATAAATATGTGATTTTATTATATAATAAGGTGATAAAGTGATATATGTAGTGAATAAATTATTTAAATTGGATATGAGTGATATATGTGATTATTATTTAAATCTTATGTGATATAGTAAAAGATTTAATTAAAAGGGGTTTTAGGGTTTAGAGTAAGTAATTAGAAGTTAAATAGAAAGAGAAAAGAAAGAAAGAAAAATCAGAATTAGAAGAGCAGAACAGAAAAGGGAGAAAGCGTGAAAGCAAGAAGGAGAGGAGAAAAGAGAAGAAAACCTAGGCTTTGATCTTCAAGAGGTAAGGGTTTGAATTCTTATTTTTTTGGTTTGGCATAATAGTTAGTGATGGTAGAAAGCATGATTCAGGAAGTAGGATTTTCTAAATTGAAAATAGATAAGGTGAATTAGCAGACGATATATGATGAAGTAATGAAATACGAGAGTGAGTAAAGCTTGAAGGGATGAATATGGCAGAGAAGTAGAGCGGATTAGTATTTATATTGCTGAGCGTGTTTGCGAAACGAGTGAAAGGAAGGTGCAAAGGAAGGTCAAGAATTGCGTTGCGGTGGACAATTGTAGTTGAAAGAAACATTAAGATATTTGCCAATTGACTGTCATGTGATGTGCGTTACTTATCATGCCCATGAGTCAATCCAACATCTTTATTATGTAAGGAATATGAGGATCCAACTTGAATAAACAATCCAATATATTGATAGAAACCAAAGATCAAACCATATGTCAACGTTGAATGCAATACAGCAATACCAAGTTGCATTCAAATTGCAAAAATTTACAAACTAGGAGGCATTCAACAGTCAACACGTTACTCAATTGAAATTTGTTGCTGGTATGTAGCAGATTGCATAGGCAATTTTCTTGCTGTTACATTTGTGTGTCGTGGGAATTTAGCAAAGTATATTGACCATAGGATCCAAAATAGATAGTGTTCCGGGTAAGAACATTGAGAAAGGGTGTAGTCCCTAGAGAGAGAAGTGATTGCACTTAAGAGAGGGATCTAGAGAGAGAGAATAACTGAATTCCATGTGTGTATTCATAAAATGAGCCAAAAGTCCCTTACAATTGGTATCTGCTACCTATTTATAGAGGTAGTGTTGGGCCCCCATATGCTAGTGTCCTTAATGGGCCGTGTGGGCCTGGCTGAACGAGGCCCAACCCTACTGGCTTGGGGACCCGCCACGGGGCGGTGTGAACTCTGGGCGTTGCCCCTCTAGGGGCTCGCCCAGTCCACAAGTCCACAAGACACCGAGCTCGAAGCATGAGAGCTAAGTGTGTCTTTAAGAAAACTATAACTGCCTAATGCTTATCCATTGTGTATGCAAAAAATCCAAGTCGCCAACATGGCGTGAAAAGATGAAGGGCGAGCGCCCTTGGTCCGCAAGTCCACAAGCTCGAAGCAGGAGAGCGAAGTGTGTCTTCAAAATGTGACCGCCAATCTCTGTCCCCTTGTGATTCCCCTAGCAGGTCGCCCGTTGCCACTTTCCACTTGGTACGGTGTTCCTCGGCTGGCGGTTCCGACCAACGCGCAGGAACTATTCCCAAGCTTCTAGCTGCAATAGCTTCCCCGCCTAGAAGATCACCTAACCACGCTACTTGGCGGGATCAACAAAGAACATATAAAGCGTGTAGGTCGCCGACATGGCGCGAATGAAACACAAACCGCTAATAGGCGCAAGGAAATACGCAAATACATGAATCACCCATTGACGCGGGACCTAGAAAGATGGTGTACAAACGCCTACAAGATTAAGGAGTCGTGGTGGCCCGCCACATATGACGTGACTCGCTGAATAGAAGCCGGCTCGCCCGGTGACATGGTCTCCCGCCAATCTCTCCCGCATCCGCCCCTCGTAGCATCTTCACGGATCAAGTTGCTTCCGGGGCGAGTCCCTTAATATGGTGAAAGGATTCAACCAGTCCACGAGACACCGAACTCGAAGCATGAGAGCATAACGTGTCTTCAAGCCGAAGTCGCCGCCGCATCGTCCTTAGGAGAAGGTCCCCAAGCCAGTTAGTAGAAGGTTCTGTCCAGCACGCATGCTCCTACTCTCGCCAGAGTCCACAAGTCCACCAGACTCCGTCCAAGTCATGAGGAGTTGGAGTGTCCTCACTCGCCGCATCGCCATCACCATCTTGCTTTAGCCTGTTTCCTAATCATCAAAGAAAAATCAACCACCAAAGATGTGCTCTTATAAATCTAAGTTAAAACCAATTTTGTCAAAGAATTTTGTGCCTTATAAGAAATTAGTTTGGCTTGCTCGCCACTCTCAGCGTAAGGCCGCCACCATTTTGCGGTAGGTCGCTACCCTCATTTTTGGCGGTAGGTCGCGACCCTTTAGCGGTAGGTCGCCATCCTCTTGCGGTAGGTCGCGACCCTCTTGCGGTAGGTCGCTACCCTCATTTTTGGCGGTAGGTCGCGACCCTTTAGCGGTAGGTCGCCATCCTCTTGCGGTAGGTCGCGACCCTCTTGCGGTAGGTCGCCACCCTTAGCGTCAGGTCGCCACCCTTTTGGCGACTTTTGTGTGTCTAGAAACTGAGTCTTACAGGTCGCCACCCATAGCGTTTGGTCGCCACCCTTTGGCATGTGGTCACCACCCTAGCGGTAGGTCGCCACCCTTGGTGTGATCGTCCCATTTCGGGACTCAAAGTGCTTTGGGTTCCAATGGCCAGTTGGATTACCAAAGCGGTGCTCAGTAGAATGGGCAATTTGTACCCCACACATCGCCAATGAATCCGGTTGTTACGTGGGCTTTTCCGGGGCTAATTTAGTTCATCGTGAAACTTGTTTCACTTTGTAACTAAATCGCGCCATCAGGAGCTTGTCCCACCCAATAACAAACCGCTTATGGAAGAGTCTTCCAAGCTAAACCATAATCCAATGTGCTGCATCTCATGTTGTTATCTTCCTCTGCACTGTTACTCCTTCTCCTAGCAAATTGACCATGTGCACATGCCTTTCCTGAATTTCATACTTGTATGACAGAAAGTGTAAAGGGCATTTTGGTGAAATGAGAGAACTTTATACTCTAATGTAATCAACAGATATCATTAATATCATTCTCTAGAAATGTCAAATTAAATCTGACCGTAGATGAATATTGCACTCAGAATCAGAAGGTTGATAATAGAATAAATTAACTCAGCTCCTGCAGCAACTTCATAATCATAACAATCATCCATGGTGCTAAAGAAACCCTTATTAAACATGTGAAATTCCGGCGTATCATTCCAACTCCAGCTTCTGAGCCTTGTTCGAACACCACTATTGTTCAGTTCAACTAGCCTCCATTGCCTCAGTTTACTCAACCAAAATCAGTAATCTGCCATTTTGCTCGGCAGTCACTTGTCGCAACGCCGACACTGGACGTGCTATCACCAGCAGCAGGGAAAAGGTCATCCCTCATGGTGTTGGAAAGGACAATGTTCCTCTGTGACATTTCATCGAGCAGTTGGTGTGTCTCAACTCACCCACTCCTTCTCTTTGATCCGATTTGCTCCTTTCTGTCTGAATCAAAACTAATGAAGACAGTATAACTTCTAATATCAACTTCAAAATAAGAAAATTAGGAAATACAACAACTAAGAAGGGAATCAAATGAAAGATGGAGGAAAAGTTTGAAGGAATTGGAAAATTTGTTTGCCAGCGATCTTAACCATAGCAACGCTTTACTCGCCCAGCGATCTTAACCATAGCAACGCTTTACTCGCCAAACTTCCATGGCCAAAACGAAACGTGCCGGCCAGAATTCCGCCGCCGGAGTAAAACGTGCTTGCCAGATTCCAACGCCAGCGACATTCTCTCGCCGCCGAACTCCATCGCCAACAACACTTGCTCGCCGCCTAGCTTCAAAACGTGCTCGCCAAAGCCAACAACACGTGCTCGCCAAAGCAAACGTGCTCGCAAGAATTTGCTCACCGCCTAACTTCAACGCCGCCGACACTTGCTCGCCGAACCTCAACCGCTAAAGCAAAAGCGTGCCCGCCAGAATTCCAACGCCTCATCAAAAAACGTCTCGGGATTGGCTCTGCTCCTCATGTATTGTGCTCTGGACAGATTCCTCGCCTTCGTTCTTTTCTTCGTCATTACCGATCTGCTCTCCCTTGCCTACATGCTTCCTCGATCTGAAGCTTCACCTCTGTTGACGCTCTTCATTGTCGGTCTGAACCGTGTTGCTCCGATCTGCCATCGCTGGATGCGCCTTGAAGAACTAACACCCTTCTACACGCTGAATCGCGATCTGTCATTCTCTCGTGAACGCACCCTGTTCCTTCCCCTCAGCATTGCCACCGATCTGAAACTCCTCCTTTTATCGCTGCTTTTTCTCCCGTTTCGAAACCTGATCAGCTTTCTTGATCCGTCATTCTCCCGTCCACTATAGCCACTGAGTTTCATCGATTCCTTTCTCAGTCTCGAATTAGCTCCTGCTCCGTCGATTGACAACAGCGATCAAGCTTCAGCCACGATCCGCCTGTGATGCCGCAATAATCACCATCGCCTGCCACCTTTCCCGACACGGATTCTTGAAGGTCAAGGTGCATTGTATTCCTTTTCCAATCCAGAGCCTAAAAAGATCATCCAAGATCCATTTCCATCAAAATCCGTCCCACGAAATCCACGAAAAACAACGAAAATCTCAAGCAAAATCAGTGGTGCAATCAATCCACGTGATCCGGGAATCAAAAGTTTACCGATCCCCACAGACGGCGCCAAATGTTCCGGGTAAGAACATTGAGAAATTGTGTAGTCCCTAGAGAGAGAAGTGATTGCACTTAAGAGAGGGATCTAGAGAGAGAGAATAACTGAATTCCATGTGTGTATTCATAAAATGAGCCAAAAGTCCCTTACAATTGGTATCTGCTACCTATTTATAGAGGTAGTGTTGGGCCCCCATATGCTAGTGTCCTTAATGGGCCGTGTGGGCCTGGCTGAACGAGGCCCAACCCTACTGGCTTGGGGACCCGCCACGGGGCGGTGTGAACTCTGGGCGTTGCCCCTCTAGGGGCTCGCCCAGTCTAGATAGGTTTGATTTTTAGATGATTTGTCGCATGGTGGGAAGGATGGGGTGCGCGTAGCGCGCGAGGGAGGAAGGTGGCGAGAGAGGAAGAGGGTGTTTGGGGAGAATTAAGAAAAAAAAATTAATTTTTGTATAATAGTTGCAGAATCTGTTATATATGCATTATATTTGATTTTTATCTGTTTAATAATTCTTATATGGTGCTGCTTTTATTAAATTGATGTTATGAGTTCAGTTGATATATTTTGTGAAATTGGAGTTGATTTCAATTGTTGAGGTGGTGATGAATATGCTAAAATAATTAAGACTTTGAGATGGTCTGAATATGCATATGTTAGTTGAGTTTTGTACAATACACTGCATAGTTGTCAAGAGGCAATGTTTGCTAGTTCTCGTGGAGGCTAGTGACTTGTCCCAAAACTGGAGTGGTTTTGAAGCCTAGAGCGAGGGCTTATTGGTGGTTATCTGTCTGGAGTGGACGCGGTGATACCGCTAAGGATAACAACTTTGGTACCAAAGACATTTGCACGGAGTCACACTTGAGTCATATAAGTTATTGTAGGGAGTTATTGATGTCAATTAAAGTTAACTGCAATACCTTTGGAGAATTTTGTTCTTGTGGTAATTGACAATATTTATATTTGCTTTATCTGAGCTATGATTATGGAGTATTGGCATACTTTGAAAATTAATTGATTATATTAAATTTTATGATATATCTTCTTAATTATGTATGAGAAATTTATGGATAATTTTTATAAGCTTTCGCATTACTTATTATTATGCTTATCCATATGATATGAGTTCTCACCCTTCTGTTGGAATGATGTTCTATGCGACATCGCTCAGGTACGGAGAACAGTGGAGCTTCTCGCGAGGGTTAGTCAGAGGAGCTAGTCTTTTAGATATGCTTTTAGTGATGGGAGTCATGCTCTATTATGTAACACCGGGGAAACGCTTAGTTTGAACCTTGATATTAAGAGTTATTTTGTGAACTCTCTTTATTTATTTTTGGAGTATGTTTTAGTTTGGAGTTGAAAAATAAATCCGTTGTGCTATGCATATGACGTTATGACACTAAGTTTGGAAATTTATATATTTATTATGAGCATGACAGGTGTTTTGATTTATGGCTTTGGAGAATAAGTGTGACACCCTCTGTGTTATGCATTTTACTCTGATTTATGCCTTAATAATTACGCGGGGTTTAGAGGGTGTTACAATGAGCAGAATAAAAATCAGGCAAAATAAACTCAGGACCATTATCACTTCTAATAACCTTGATATGATGATTAAACTGAGTTTTAACTAGAGCCACAAAATTCCTCACTTGCTGCTGAACCTCACTCTTGTGTTTAAGCAAAACAATCCAAACAAATCGACTATGATCATCCAATACAGTTAAAAAGTATCTATGATTATGAACTGAGGAAACTGCAATAGGGCCCCAAATATCCATGTGAATGAGATCAAAATTATTCTTTGCATTATGTACACTATCAGGAAACATTTTTCTTTTCTGTTTAGCCATATGGCAAAAAGCACAAACCAAATGCTTACTTACATCAACTGAGGGATACAAAATATTCAAAGCATGAATTCTATCCTGTGATAGGTGTCCTAACCTGAAGTGCCATAATGCACCAGGTGGAATAATCTGTCCTGAATCACTTATTTCATTAACTACATTTTGTACAGTAAAACAAGTACTAGAAGGGCTAGTGACAACTAAATGATAAAGGTCATCTTCCTTTAAGCTACCCAAACCAATCTTCTTCTTGGTTTGAACGTCCTGAACAAAACAAGTGAATTCACCAAAGATCACATCACAATGATTTCTTTTGGCTAACTTATGAACAGAGATTAAATTGTATGTGAATTCAGGCACATAAAACACATGTGGTAGCATAATCAAATCTGTTATATTAACAGTCCCAGCATAACAAGTCTGTATAGACACACCATTAGGTAATCTCACACTAACAGGTTTAATTTTGTCAAGTGTATTAAAACACAATTTATTGAAGCAAATATGGTCACTTGCACCCGAGTCTATAATCCAATCTTTACTATCATATTTATTGAAACAAGATAAGATTGAGTGCTCACCATTGCCTGAGACCTCTGCCCCAAAAACTGCTGATTTTGTCACATGATTGACAAAAGCTTTCCCTGATTCCGAATGCTTCTGTGAAGCTGAAACTGCAGTAGCTTGCTGAATCATAGCCATGATTTGTTTGTACTGATCAGCTGTAAACAAGTCTTCAGTTCTTTGCTGTGAAACAATAGTTTCACCTTCATCATCCTCTGAATCAAAACCTCCTGCAACATTGTTAGCATGGCTAACATTATTAGAAGCAGGTTTAGGCTTAAAAGTATTAGGATAACCATGAAGTTTGTAGCAAATTTCCACTGTGTGTCCAGGTTTCTTGCAGTGTGTACAATATTTCCCAGTGTTCTTATAGCCAGAACTGGAACCGGAGCTTGAAGCTTTCCCCTTTCCATATGACTTCTTTCCTTCAGCCATATTAACCAAAATCTTGGACTCTTCACTCTCTTCTGACACTGACTGCCTTTCATGTTGCATAGCCAAAGATACAACCTTAGCAATCGGTGGAAGAGGATTTGACATCAAGATTTGAGACTTAACAACATTGAAATTATCATTCAAGCCCAAAAGAAATCTTATGGCATTATCCTGTTCCCTGAACATCTTAACATGCTCTATAGCTTCACAACGACAGGGTACAGCACACCTGCACTGTGGAATTGGGCGATATTGCTCCAATTCTTCCCACAATGTCTTGATTTCTGTATAGTAATCATTAACTGACAAAGTATTTTGCTTCAAAGAGTTAATTTCATTATGTAATTCTGCAATTCTAACTAGATCACCCTGTGAGAACCTATCTCGCAAATCTCTCCATGCATCACACGCATTCTCAACAAAAACGATACTATTTGCGATAGAAGAGATTGCCGAATTAAGGATCCAAGAATGAATGAGGCTGTTGCATCGATCCCAGGCTTCGTAGTTTGCATCACCTGGCGCTGGTACTGGTATATCACCGTTGACAAATCGAAATTTATTCTTCGCAACCAAAGCTCTCTTCATCGATCTCGACCATGAGTTGTAGTTTCTGCCATTGAGAGGAGGATTCACCATCGTTGCAGAAGGGTTTTCACCAGAGTGAATGTAGTAAGGAGAAATCGGATTCTGCGCCGGATCTTACACCACATGCGAATTCGGATTTCCACCATTGTTGTTGATTTGTGCTTGGCGCACCATTGTAGCGGAAGCTTGAGATGGCAGAACCCTAATTAGGGCTCTGATACCATCAAAGAAATCAGAGAGAAAATTGGGAGAAGATGATTCTGGAATTCACAATTTTTGTGTATATTCATCTAATAATTCTGATACAATGAAGAACACTATATATAGTGTTGATTATCTTCTAGCTAATCTATCTTATTGTAACTAACTTGTACAGCTGGCATTGACAGCTCAGCAGATTAGTCTAACAACCACAACAAACCATAACAAACTCTAAACTAACTAACTAGCTTATTACAATATGGCCCTTGAACTATTCCTGATCATCAAAATAGTCCTTAATAATTAATGAAGAAGTGACGATGAGACGGTGTTGTCCCGTGCGATTGTCCCGTCTTGATAGGCGTTTTGACAAGTTTTTGGTAGTTCACATATAGTTGCATTAGGAACTAACTCTTACTGTTATGATTAATCTTTGCTTATATTTGTTATTCACTTGTGAAATATAATGCGCTATGGCTTATTTCTTATCTTTGATTGTTCAAGTTAACTCTTTCCGCTTGTTGTATGATTGTTTGGGCGCTTAAGTCATTTAGCGAGCAAGATGGCATACCAAATAGTTTACGATATTTCTTACCATGATTCACCTGACGTGTGGGAGATTGACCACGCCATGTGAAAGGCTACATGTCGTGGTTCGTTTGCAATAGTTGTTAAGAATTCTAACAGTCACAAATCCCATGATTACAGCTTTGGAGAAGTGACATTTAGTCTACCACCACTGGAGATACCTCAAAAAGAAGAGCATGTTGTGAAAATGGTGGACACTTTTGAGGAGGAAGATCCGGAAGAGGAGTCTGTGCCGGAGATGGTGGAGATGATGATCGACGAGAAGTTGTTGGCACTTAAGGAGGAGTTGTGCAACGTTTGCCTTGAAGTTATGGCCTCACGACAACATTAGACCTTTCTTTTCATCGTTGGCTAGTAACTGCCTTTTAAATTAGTTTTTGATTAAAGGTTCAAGCACATGTTTACATGACGAATTATTATTATTATTTTGGATGTCGTTCGGTTATTATTATGATTCTATTGGGTATTTAATTATTAGTTTATACTTGATATTGATTTGAGTTTTTTTTAAACGATTTTGAAAATGTGGCTTCAGATACCAGTGTTGATTTTGTGATGGTTTTTCAAGTTCGTTTTGGTTAGGAAAGACTTGGTATTCAAGCACATCCTTTGAGAGAACACCTCTCTTTCTTGGGAACCTCTCGGATACTCTGTTGCATTTGATAGCATGATGTTTCTAAGTGATTTTTGAAATTGGTCCCTTGTTTTTGAAAGGTTCATAGCTAATGTGACCCCTGATCCAAAGTTGGGGTGTTACAACCAATAATTCTCCTTTTGCAGTCATAGAAAGTGATTCATCAATCGCGGTTGGATTCTTTAATTCAAAAGCAAATAGATCTTGGACACTAATCAATGAATTGAATCATATTGACTACATGGTTGGCCGACAAAATTGCTTAAGTGTTTACCATATATATCGGGAGGCTAATACTATGCCTGACCATTATGCTAAGAATGGTTGCAGCAGAAAACAACTCATTTGGTCTTGCCCTGACAACTCGGTTTGACAACCTTTTCCTTAGCATTCAACTTCTATTTTCTATTTTTTGGGCTGCTTTCGGGACTAGTTGTGAGCTTCCTTGTTGTTGCTGGTTTAGTGTGGTTTTATAGGTATGTTATGCAATCTTATTTTGCACTGGCTATTAAATCTTTGTTTCTGGCTTCTCTTATGGGTTTTCACAATCTGCTTCTGCTGTGTATGGTCATTAGTAACACTATGGACGATTGTGTGCAGCTTGTTACTTTTTAAGTCTGTTTTCCTTTTTTTGTTGTTGTATTTGATATTGCTTCGTACTTGGAACCAGTTTTTATATGGGCCGGAGTCCATACATCTTACTCCTTATTTATATAATTTGGTTTTTCCAACAAGGAAAAATTAGTAATGTTGACAAATTTCAGTTTGTAAAAAAAAGAAATTATTAACAGTTATAAATTTTTATGTTATGTTATTTTATTCAGAATTTAGTTTTTCTTAGTTGGCATGTGGACTTGCTCGTTAGACTGCAAGTTTAGACGGGGAGGACACGGGTCACTCAAAATATAGGTTCATTTAAATGCGGACCTACATGCATTGCCCCGTTTATTTGCGGGTTAAGCGACTAAGCCTAAACTGATCAGATTGGCCCACGTGCGTATCCAATTAAAGCTAGGTCTGCGGGCCATTCCAATCCGCTTAACCCACGGATAAACGGGCCCACATTCAAATGGACTTCTATTTTGGATGGCCTCCCTGTTTCCGCCCCACCTAAACCCACGGGCTAGCAGACTGGCCTGTGTACAAGTAAGAAAAAATGTTTGAATAAGTAGCATAAAAAAATATAGGCGGGAGGACACAAGTCACTCAAAATATAGGTTCGTTTAAATGCGGACCTACATGCATTGCTCTGTTTATTCGCGGGTTAAGCGATTGAGCCTAAACTGATCGGACTGGCCCATGTGCATATCCAATTAAAGTTAGGTCTGCGGGCCATTTCAATCCGCTTAACCCACGGATAAATAGACCCACATTCAAATGGACCTCTATTTTGGATGGCCTCTCTATGTTCACCCCACCTAAACCCACGGGCTAGCAGGGCCTGTGTACAGGTAAGAAAAAAATCTGAATAAGTAGCATAAAAAAATATAAATCTGACAGTGAGATAATCCCTCCTGAAACTCTTGGGAAGTAATTATCGTGATTCCCTTTGCATTTACCACCGGGGGCTATAGATAAACTCTTCATTGTTTTACTCTCAGCACTATATTATGAATTGATCAATTGAACCTTCGTTCTCACCAAAATAGGAATGGCAATGGGTCTCGAACCCATTGGTTACCAGCTCAAAATACCCACAATGAGTAGGGTAAAAACCCGCTAGATAGGTTTAGGGTTGGTATGGGTAATTATCCGCAAAAATTAGTGGGCACGGATGCGGGTATGGGTAGTATAAGTACCCAACCCATCTCATACCCGCACACACTTTATTAATTATTTTTATTATATATACACACTTTGAAATATATATATCAACAAACTAAGTTAAAGTTATAAGTTTATAATTTACTCTTTTAAAAATAAATGATTTTATTTATTAAATATTTGGATAGTCTTTTGTATTTTTAATCTTTATTTTATAATAGTAGTTATATATTATTTTCTTTTGAAGAATGAAAATTATATTTTCGTTAACTAAATTGTGAGTAATGGGCACAGGTACGGGCATATAGGTACCAGAGGGTACGGGGACGGGCATTCAAATTGCTATCCACGCAGGTATGGGGACGAGTACAAGTATCTTTTGAAAATGCGGGTACGGGGATGGGTACTATAGTACCCTACCCAGACCTTACCCATTGTCATCCCTACACCAAAACGATAATGTATGTTCATATCGTTTGGTAGTCAAAAAACAAAAGAAGGAAAGGAAAATTATGTGATAAAATATGAGATCAATCATTACATGTTATAGTAGGGAGGCAGAGTAAATGAATAGAGGAAGGGGATATAAGTAGCTCCAGTCTTAAGTCTTTAGATGTCCAAGAATTAGGTCAGTGTTAATTTTTTTTCCCTAAAGTATCTTCACAGTCTAGCATGGGGTAATGAGACTAATTCCCTCAAGTCTCAGAGATCACATTGAGTGAAACAGATGAACAAATCATTTTTCATATATACACACTACTCAGAGAGATCAGTGTTAATTAATAAATTATGCTAACTAGTTATATTTATTGGTAGTAATGTGTTCAGAATAGTTGTTTTATGAATTTTAGAACTCTTAATACGTATCACTTTGATTTTGAAATGGTCTTGACGTACATTGATAGGAGAGGAAGAAACAATCAAACAACATTTCTTAATGTTAGACTCTGAAAAGTATAGATTTGAACCGTGTATTCTCCTGCTGCCGGAGGATTCACACATAAATCTAATAGTAATACATATTATTCCAATAGGCAAGAGCCGAACGCATGTAGAAAAAAGGGAATAAAATGACCAGAAACATAACAAGGTGTATATAAAAATCCGCAAGTACAGCCAAACTCTCTACCCTCCACTTTGTTCAAGTTCAAAGTACTCATTGTTTTTACCAAAAACAAAGCACTACTATATAATCTTAATCTTCTGTTTAAGTCCCAAGTTCCAAGAGCATAATCAGCAAATTAGCATGGCTATTAGCATTAATCAATTCTCCATTTCCCCTGCTTTCTTTTGCCTAGCCCTTCTCCTTTTTTCTACTACTGGTTAGTTAATTTCTCCTCTCCCTCTCAGGCTTGTTCATATAATCTTACTCCATATGCATAAATATTTAAGGAATTAATTTTTATGCACATATTCTTGAGAACAAGCCAATTAAGTGATCATCTTTCTTTCTTTCATTCTTTTTTTTATATTCAGGGTTCAAGTTGGCGAGTGCTGAAGCGATTTGTGGAGTTCCTAGTGGAACATTTAAAGGACCTTGTATCGCCACTAACAATTGCGTTGAGGAGTGCAAATTGAGGGGAAATGCAGTAGGAGGATCCTGTCATGTTTTGGCTTGTTACTGTCTCTATCCCTGTAATGGTGGTGGTTGAAACATTGTGTTTTTAATTTTTTTTTTATTACATACAGTAGAAGAACATTATGTTTTTAATGATATATCACTTTAAAGTTGAGAAATATTTTCTTAAAAGACCAAATCCATTCCATCAAAAGAAAATAATTTCATTTATATTGCTTCTCTTGGAAAGCTCATTATAACTTCCCGAAATATGGATGGCTTCTCTTGCCATGCTCGGTGGCTGAGCTCCTTCACATGAGACAGTGGTGGTGTTGGCATTGAGTATAGGGCGGTACGTGTAAAAGAAACTTCAACGCTCAAGTCTGTGAATGAGCAAAGAGAGAATCCATAAGTCTAAGAAGAACTCAAAAATTCTAAGAATGAATAGCATGCTGTGTAAATGAACGATTGAACCTGTATTCATAGGCTAGACGTGTAAGTTCGTTGTCTCTACAAGTGAGTGGGAAGTTCTTTAGGTAGAGCTTCCGAGCTCATGGTTGGCTTGATGTTGTCCTACTTAAGTATATGTATCGGCCCTTTGCTAGGCTAGTCGGACACTTTGCCAACCGTGTTAGGATGGTATGTTCCTTAACCATGTCGCGTTGCCCGACCGCTTGGTGTCTACTTAAGAGCATAATCTAGTGAGCCGGCTGCAAAGCAGTCATGCCGTATGGCTTTTTGACCCGACTCAAACACATTAAAACATCAATGAAGTTTAGATCATTAAGAAATTTCAATGGTCTATTTGTCTTCCATTGAACCCATCCAATCACAAGAGAGGAGTCACTCTCAATCACTATATGCCTCAAGTGAATTAGAGGATACATCAACATTAAATTTCAATTATAGCCAAGGACATGGTTCCCACTATTCCTTACCACTCCAACAATGCCACTTGGACCAAGGTTTCAATTAGAGTATACATCAACATTAAATTTCAGTACCTCCTTTGGAGGAGCTTTCTAGATAGCGGAACGACGTTTAGGTATAGTCTTTCTTATTTGAATGTCCCTAAATTTATAGGAAGTTCATAAACACCATAAGGGCTTTCGCAATTTGATATCACTCTTTCCATGATCAAAGTTTTGAAAAAATTATTGAGAGCTTCTACTCGAGCATGGCAAGAGGATCTCTGTCGTGGCTTCACATGAGAGAGTGGTGGTATCTGGATCGTAAGATCCTACGATCTACAAGGGAAATTTCGATCTGGATCGTGACCAGGATCGTAAATCTAGTGGATCGTATTATGATTGAGATCTTTGAGGTAGGATCTTCGGCTCTCGATCCGATCCTACTTTTAAAGGATCGGATTTTAATTGAGTTTTTTTTTTTTAATTTTTTTTGGTTTGGCCCACTAATTTACCCATTAGTCTTATGTTATGAACTGTTTTGGATGTCTTATACTCTTATGTTATGAACATATTATGGATGTCTTACTCTTATGTTAAGAATGTGTTCTCAGCAATGACATTTGTTAGGTGTTGTTTATGTTCTCATTATTGTTTGGTGGTGTAACTTGTACCTTTGCTTGGTGCTGAAATCTCTTAATTTTCTCTTGTGCCTCCTCTAGTGCTGCGTTGTGGTTTGTTCTGTGATTCAAGGGCATGATTTCCTTGTTGCATAAGGCCTTTATCTCTTCATTATGTCTCATTTAATGAGGTTAACATGTATTCTGGTTGGTTTGTTTTATGTTCCTTGCTGCATAAGTACTACTAATTGCTTTTGGGGCTATAGTTTTGTGCCTGCATTCGGTTTATGATCTCTTGTTTAAAGGGATTGGGGCTTTTGTTTTCAGTTTTTGGGTTTTGCTTTTAAGTATTGACTATGTATTAGTTTGGACTTTCAAAAAAAAAAAAGAATGTGTTCTTAATTTCTTATGGTGAATCAAGAGTAATGTTTTGGATATGTCTTATACTATTATGTTATATTAATTATCTTATGGATATATCATTAATTAACTTATGGTTAATCATGGATAATTTTTGTTCTATATATTACTTTTTGTATATGTGTATTTTATTAAATACATATTAGCGTTTCTTGTAGGATCTTACGATTCAGATTCCGATCCTCTGATCTTCGATCTTCTATCCCCCTCTCGATCCTTCGTAGGATCCTGATCCTGACTACCTTGCGCATAACATACTAAAAGATAATCTCCCTACCACCATATCCATATTAAGAGATTGAGTTGGATCCTTTCTGGGTTAAACTCGACCCAGTTATGTTTGCTATACTCCTATGAATTATATGATGTCGTGCAAATCAATGTTTCATCAGCTTCTGATTAATTTGACAATAGTTTTAATTGATTAAATTAATCTTGTATCGACTAATTTAACTTTTTAAGCAATAACATAGTTCACCAAGTCACCGGTAATAAAATAAAATAATTAGTTGTATGTATTTGGACTGGGCGAGCCCCTAGAGGGGCAACGCCCAGCATGTATCTCGCCCTGAGGCGGGGCCCTGGCCTTCAGATGGGCCTTGACCTCGGAGGCCCAATTGGCCCAATAGGTAGTACCCAAGCTCTATAAATAGGAGGTAGTTATCAAGTATAGGGGACTTTTGGCTCATTTGATGAAATAACACTTGAAATTCAGCACTCTCTCTCACTCTCATTCTCTCTTGGCACAATCCCTCTACCTCTAGGTACTATGCCTCTCTTCAATGTTCATTCCCAGAACATTTGGCGCCGTCTGTGGGGACTGTAAACTTTCTACTCCCATTCACGTGGATTGATTGTGCATGAAGTTACCTCTGATTGTGATTAGGCAATTCTCTGGTTTTCTGATTTTGATTCTGTGACTAGTGTTGGTTCTCCGATCGAGTTTGCATCGTTTCTGGTTTGGATGGAGACTCGACGCAGGAGGCAGCATCATTCACCAATGCGACAGCGGATTTCGCCGCCTCGGCGGCCTCATCGTGTGGACCTGGATTCTCCGGTACGAACGACAGGAGTACAGTCGCCTTCTCCTCTTCCATCACCACCACCTCCTCCATCGCCTTCACAGGTGGGATCTCTGGAGCGCTCACCAGAGAATTCACCTGCTCCGTAACAACAGCCGGCGGTGACACAGGAGCAATGGCGCCATTTGATGCGCAGTATTGGCAACATCCAGCAGCGGAATGAGCATCTACAGGCTCAGTTAGATTTCTACCGTCGCGAGCAGCGAGATGATGGAAGCAGAGAAGCAGATTCCGTGGCTGAGTTCCGTCCGTTCTCGGAAGATGTTGAGAATGTGGCGATTCCGGATAACATGAAAACGTTAGTTATGGATTCTTACAGCGGAGATTCCGATCCGAAATATCATCTTCTGTATTTTAATACGAAGATGGTGATAATTGCGGCGTCAGATGCGGTGAAGTGCAGGATGTTTCCATCGACGTTCAAATCGACGGCGATGGCGTGGTTCACAACTTTGCCGCGAGGATCGATTTCAAATTTCAGAGACTTCTCATCCAAGTTTCTAGTGCAATTCTCGGCAAATAAGAATCAGCCGGTGACGATCAATGACCTATACAATATTCGCCAGCAAGAAGGGGAGTCGCTGAAAGAGTACATGGCAAGGTACAGCGCGGCGTCGGTAAAGGTAGAGGACGAGGAGCCTCGAGCTTGTGCTTTAGCATTTAAAAACGGTTTGCTGCCGGGAGGGTTGAACAGCAAATTGACACGTAAGCCGGCGCGCTCGATGGACGAGATGCGTGCTCGTGCCAGCACTTATATTCTCGACGAGGAGGACGACGCTTTCAAAAGAAAGCGCGCGAAGTTGGAAAAGGGTGACTCGTCGCCAAAGCGTGCGAAAAAAGATAGGAGCGGCGAAGATAAGGGGGATGGCAAGCAGCAGAGACCAGGTAAGGGGAAGTCGGTATTCAAACCGACCAAGGAACAGTTGTATCCACGGCGCGATGATTATGAACAACGTCGGCCTTGGCAATCTAAGTCTCATCGCCAACGGGAGGAAACTGATATGGTGATGAACACAGATTTATCGGATATGCTCCAAGGGGCGAAGGACGCGAATCTAGTGGATGAACCGGAGGCCCCAAAGTATCAGCCACGGGACGCCAATCCCAAGAAGTGGTGTGAGTTCCACCGGTCCGCCGGGCATGATACGGATGACTGTTGGACTTTGCAGCGGGAGATTGATAAGTTGATTCGGGCGGGATATCAAGGAAACCGTCAAGGTCTGTGGCGCAACGGTGGCGATCAAAACAAAGCGCACAAGTGGGAGGAGGAGCGAGCGGACACTAAGGGCAAGAAAAAGCAAGAAACAGCGGCTATCGCCACGAAAGGGGCTGATGACACGTTCGCTCAACACTCAGGCCCGCCCGTCGGGACCATCAACACCATCGCCGGGGGATTTGGCGGCGGTGGCGACACTCATGCGGCGCGTAAGCGCCATGTTCGTGCCGTTAATTCCGTTCATGAGGTCGCTTTTGGATTCGTACACCCTGACATAACAATCTCGATGGCGGACTTTGAGGGGATAAAGCCTCATAAGGACGACCCGATTGTGGTACAGTTAAGGATGAACAGTTTCAACGTCAGAAGGGTACTCCTGGATCAGGGTAGTTCGGCTGATATTATCTATGGTGATGCATTTGACAAGTTGGGACTAACTGACAATGATCTGACTCCATATGCGGGAACCTTGGTAGGTTTCGCGGGGGAGCAAGTAATGGTGCGGGGATACATTGATCTAGACACAATATTTGGGGAAGATGAGTGTGCCAGGGTTTTGAAGGTAAGGTATCTGGTTCTCCAGGTGGTGGCATCTTACAATGTCATCATTGGGCGAAATACATTGAATCGCCTTTGCGCTGTAATTTCAACAGCCCACTTGGCGGTCAAGTATCCGCTAAGCAGTGGAAAGGTGGGAAAGCTGAAGGTGGACCAGAAGATGGCGAGGGAGTGTTACAATAATTGCCTTAACTTGTATGGCAAGAAGAGTGCGTTGGTTGGTCATAGATGTTATGAAATCGAAGCTTCGGATGAAAATCTTGAGGCCCACGCCAATTGAGGAAACGAAGGCGCTAAAGTTTGGCGATCGCACTTTGAAGATTGGGACCAGACTGACGGAAGAGCAGGAGACGCGCCTGACAAAACTGCTTGGGGAGAACTTAGACTTGTTCGCTTGGAGCTGCAAAGACATGCCTGGAATTGATCCAAACTTCATATGCCATCGGTTAGCATTGAATCCAAGTGTCAAGCCAGTTTCACAACTCAGGAGACGCTTGGGTGGCGACAAAGGGAAGGCGGTACAACAGGAAGTCGACAAGTTGCTGGCGGCAGAGTTCATCAGGGAGGTGAAGTATCCGACGTGGTTGGCGAACGTCGTAATGGTGAAGAAGGCGAACGGGAAATGGCGAATGTGTGTAGATTACACAGACTTAAACAAAGCATGTCCAAAGGATTCGTATCCCCTTCCCAGCATCGATAGCCTTGTTGATGGTGCCTCGGGCAACGAACTGCTTAGCTTGATGGATGCTTATTCTGGCTATCATCAAATCCGCATGCACCCGGCAGACGAGGACAAAACGGCTTTTATGACCGCCAGAGTCAATTATTGCAATCGCACCATGCCGTTTGGACTAAAGAACGCTGGGGCGACCTACCAAAGATTGATGGATAGGGTTTTTGCTGGGCAGGTGGGAAGAAACATGGAGGTTTACGTTGATGACATGATTGTTAAATCAGTACGTGGTTTAGACCATCATCAAGATCTGGAGGAAGCATTTGGCGAAATAAGGAAGCACAATATGCGCCTCAACCCGGAGAAATGCTCTTTTGGTGTTCAGGGGGGCAAGTTTTTGGGATTCATGATCACATCCAAAGGAATCGAGATAAACCCAGAAAAATGCAAGGCGATTCAGCAGATGAAAAGCCCTTCTAATGTGAAAGAGGTCCAACGTTTGACGGGGCGAATAGCAGCTTTGTCTCGGTTTCTTCCCAAGTCTGGTGACAGATCTTTCCCTTTTTTCAAGTGTCTTCGCAAGAATGTCGCATTTGAGTGGACGGCGGAGTGTGAGGAAGCTTTTGTTCGCCTCAAGGAACTCCTATCGTCACCGCCAATCTTGTCGAAACCAATACAGGGACACCCGCTGCATTTGTATTTTGCTGTGAGCGATAGTGCTCTGAGTTCTGTGATGTTGCAGGAGATAGATGGCGAGCATCGAATTGTTTATTTTGTTAGTCACACACTCCAGGGCGCGGAGGTCAGATATCAGAAAATTGAGAAGGCGGCGCTGGCGGTCCTCGTCACCGCCCGGCGGTTGAGACCTTATTTTCAGAGTTTTCCCGTGAAGGTGCGGACGGATTTGCCCTTGAGACAAGTATTACAAAAACCGGATTTATCAGGTAGATTGGTCGCCTGGTCGGTTGAATTGTCAGAGTATGGTTTGCAATATGATAAGCGGGGCACGGTTGGTGCGCAGTCGCTAGCTGACTTTGTGGTCGAGTTGACTCCAGATCGGTTTGAAAGAGTGGACACTCAGTGGACTCTCTTCGTGGATGGATCCTCCAATAGTAGTGGCAGCGGCGCGGGAGTAACGTTAGAAGGGCCGGGAGAACTAGTGTTGGAGCAATCCCTGAAATTCGAGTTCAAAGCAACGAACAACCAAGCAGAATATGAAGCTCTCATCGCCGGATTGAAGTTGGCGCGGGAAGTGAAGATCGGGAGTTTGTTGATAAGAACGGACTCACAATTGGTGGAGAATCAAGTAAAGGGAACTTTCCAGGTCAAAGATCCTAATCTGATCAAGTACCTTGAGCGGGTACGGTATTTGATGACACTTTTTCAAGAGGTCGTGGTGGAGTACGTTCCTCGGGCAGAAAATCAGCGGGCGGACGCGCTGGCCAAATTGGCGAGCACGCGGAAGCCCGGCAATAACAAAAGTGTGATTCAGGAAACGCTGGCGTACCCAAGCATCGAAGGCGAGCTCATGGCCTGCGTGAACAGAGGGGGAACATGGATGGATTCCATAATATCTATCTTGGCGGGGGACCCGACAGAAGTGGAGCAATGCACGAAGGAACAACGGCGGGAGGCGAGTCACTATACTCTCATTGACGGACACTTGTATCGCCGTGGTTTCTCAACGCCATTGTTGAAATGCGTACCGCCAGAGAAGTACGAAGCGATAATATCTTAGGTACATGAAGGAGTGTGCGCGAGCCACATCGGGGGAAGGTCTTTGGCTTGCAAGGTGTTGAGGGCGGGTTTTTACTGGCCCACCCTCAGGAAAGATTGTATGGACTTCGTGAAGCAGTGCAAGAAATGTCAAGTGTTCGCGGATTTGTCTAAGGCACCGCCAAAAGAGTTGGTAACGATGAGCGCCCCGTGGCCTTTCGCCATGTGGGGTGTGGACTTAGTCGGACCTTTTCCGACCGCCAGGGCACAAATGAAGTTTATATTAGTGGCGGTGGACTACTTCACTAAGTGGATTGAGGCTGAACCCTTGGCCAAGATTACTTCTGCAAAGATAGTCAATTTCTACTGGAAGCATATTGTTTGCAGGTTCGGGATCCCAAGGGCGATCGTATCTGACAACGAGACCCAGTTTTCAAGCAGCCAAACAAGGGAGTTCTGCAGGGAAATGGGCATACAGATGAGGTTCGCCTCTGTTGAGCATCCGCAGACGAACGGGCAGGTGGAATCTGCAAACAGGGTAATCCTGCGAGGACTAAGACGACGGCTTGCGGAGGCTAAGGGAGCTCGACGTTCGTGAAATTCATATCTTCTGTAACAATAAAAAATACGGTCAGTGACAACATAGGAGACGAGAAAGGAAATGTCAATAATAAAAGTGAGCTATGGGCAACCTAAGTATTTGGGAGTTCTTGAGAGGTCAGCGCCCTCAAGGACAGTTGTGCAGTCAAGGATGGGAAGTGGGGCAAGGAGATTAAGAAAGGCTTTGTCGTTGGCGGACAAAGATTCCTCTGAAGGATCGGTGATCCCATTGGGCTTCTCCGTCCAGTAAAGAGGAAAAAGGGCGGTCCCGTCTCTAAGGGTGAATGCCTCTGGGTAGGCGGGATGAACCGCCACACGGAAGTACTTCCGTGCGAAGGAGGACTTCGCGTTACTTTTGTGGGGATGCAAGCACTTCCGGCCGGCTCGGGCCTTCAAGGAAATCCATCCTTTGTTTTTTATGGACTTGGGGTCGACGTCGTAGAGGTAGAAGAAACTGGTGGGGGATGGGGCGATGCCGACAGCGGCGCTTAGGATTTCAAAACACCGAATGAAGGCCCAGGCGTTAGGGTGGAGTTGGCAGGGAGCCGCGTTGATGTCGCGGAGGACGGTTTGGACAAAGGGCGAGAAAGGAAGCCTGATTCCAAGCTCGCTAAACATGTATTCATACGCAAAGAAGAAATGGGATCTCTTTACGTCGCCGTCTGGCTTATGAAGCCAGGGGCGGTCCCCAGGACTGCAAATCCAGATCCTGAGTTTCGCGCTAAACTCATCGTCATTCGACAAACCACCCAGGGAGTTCACGAACTGCACGATGAGATCGCTGTTCTGGAAAATAGAAGGTTGGTCTATAGCCTCGTGAGTGGGGGCTATTTGGACTGGAAGGGGCAGAGTGGCGTAGGTTTTTAGTCGGTAAGGTGGGATCTCCGGGGCCTCTAAACGGAGGCCGCCGGCGGCGGTGGCATCAGGGTCGCTTCCGGAGGAAGAAGAGGAGTGGTTAGGGGAGGTAGGGTTTGAAGCCATTTTTAGAAGATGGTGAAGTGAAAGAAAGGAAAAGATGAGTATGTGTGTGATGCAAAGATAAGGACAGTGGGACTCACCGGAGTAGGATGTGAAGAGTGGGTAGCGGAAAGGGTGATAAGCGACGGCTCCGGAGCGGAAGTGGGCAGAGGGAGTTTGGTAAGCGATTAGGGAAGTAAAGAGGGGTCTCGGAAAGGGATGACTGTGGGGAAGAAGGGTTTTTATAGGGGAAGGGGAGAAGCTGGAAGGGTGACGCGTGTTGGACGCGTGTGGAAGGTTGGAAGTCATGATGGTTTTGGGGAGGTGGGTCGCGTGCAACGGGGAGTTACTGCGCACGATGGGACGGTTATGAAAGGGGAAGTGACGGTTCCGGAGAAAGGGAAATTGATGTAACCGACGCATCACGTGGGGCAGCCACGTGAGGCGGATAGAGATTTGAAAGGGTTTTAAAATAAGGGAAAGCGCGAAAAGCCTCGCCACTATAAGGATCAAACACCATCGCCTGACGGGTGACACCAACAACGAAGTTCAGTCGCTCGCCGGGGTTACCGCCAGTCAATGATTGAATGATCAGCACATGACCCATGCCTGCCACCTTTCCCGCCGGCGAACGATCATACACCTGCTCCAACTTATCGCCAATACGAAGTAATCGTTCTCGCCGCTTGTGGACTTGTGGACTTGCCCGCTCGGATTGCTCGTCAAGTCAGTGGACTGGGTAACCGAAAATGCTAGTTTCCTTTTGCTCACGCCATGTTGGCGATATAGTTTACTTCTCTTTTCTCAAGCCATGTTGGCAGTGCAGATTCCGGTGTACTGTAAGACATATGTAAAAGCATTTAAAAGACACACTTAGCTCTCATACCTCGAGCTCGGTGTCTTGTGGACTAGTGGACTGGGCGAGCCCCTAGAGGGGCAACGCCCAGCATGTATCTCGCCCTGAGGCGGGGCCCTGGCCTTCAGATGGGCCTTGACCTCGGAGGCCCAATTGGCCCAATAGGTAGTACCCAAGCTCTATAAATAGGAGGTAGTTATCAAGTATAGGGGACTTTTGGCTCATTTGATGAAATAACACTTGAAATTCAGCACTCTCTCTCACTCTCATTCTCTCTTGGCACAATCCCTCTACCTCTAGGTACTATGCCTCTCTTCAATGTTCATTCCCAGAACAGTATTCTTTCTGTGAATCTGCGGTAAATATATGGTCTTTTACCGTAAACAACGTAATCACACTTAATATATATTTTCACTTTCTAAAAAAAATGTATCCCTTCTTTCACCATGAATTTGCAATAAATATATGGTCTTTCACCGTAAACAACCTAATCACACTTTCACGCTACTTGCTACCTTACTATAAATTTGCCTATTGTTTGCGTATTCTGATTAAAGGAAACTTGTATCATACAAAAAAGAAAGAAATATTGGTCATAGCAAGTAAATGAGTTGAGGTTTGCCTCTTCCAACGTTTTTTTTTCGTGCAGCCACACCGCTTACCTATGCAATAACATGGTTTCTCAAACCAACGCCTATGACGATTGACGACAATGAAGATTATTATTATTATTATTATTATTATTATTATTATTATTATTATTATTATTATTATTATTATTCTGCTTTCGTTATGTATATCTTATATTTGAAATGAGTTTAATTTTGATGCACCGACGGTGTAAAGTTTTTTTACACCGTCAACCAATCAGATTTCAAGGATGTGACATGTCAATTAAAAAAATTAAATGAAAAGAGAGATTTTCTCACATTCTTGAAATCTGATTGGTTGACGGTGTAAAAAAACTTTACACCGTCGGTGCATCAAACTTTTTCTCATTTGAAATTATGTGACTCAATAAATCATTGTGTTCACATGTTTTAAATTGTAAATCAAATAATGTTAAAAAATAAATATTAGCTTGAAATATTTTTTTTGGTACATCAGAAAATTAAAAAGAAAATTAAAAAGCTACAAGGCTAACAAATCCCTAGCTAGAATGGGACTAAGCACGGGAGGAGAGTCCTCCAAGCGATGATAGGAACACTCACAAGGAGAATGGTCCATTCACGCTGAACTAAAGTCCCGATTTCCAAAAACGCAGACGCAAGCTCATGGAAGTGGAGTTGATCACCCTGAAGAGCATCCACAATCTCCTTACAATCAACCTCACAAATGACACTACGAATATTAGAATCCCACAAAAAATTAAGGCCAAGCTTAACTGTCGTGATCTCAGCCAAGAGAGCATCGCCATCTCCCATGCCAACCATGAAGCCAGCCACCCAATTCCCAGAAGCATCACGCACCAGGCCACCCATGCCCATTTTGTGATGACTAAAACTAAAAGCTCCATCCGTATTCAACTTCACCATGCTAGAAGGAGGGAGCTTCCAACGATGAACCCGAGCATCATCATCCTCATTACCTATTCGCGTGAGCCATAACCCATAATCCTTACATTCCTGTTGTATCCATCGCGTAACGAAATCAACATACCAGTCATTATCGCCAATAACCATTACGTTTCTCCAACTCTAGAGGCCCCAAAGGGCAGCAGCAAAGAGAAGAGAGTGTTGGCCTTGAATCTGGGTACGGACCCAATCATTCACGCTGCATACTGCAAACCCGAGCCAGGTAAGGGCATTCAAATGGGGACCAGACCTCGCGAGAGTACGAGCAATCTCGTAAACAATGAAGGTTGTCCTCGAGGGGATGATCACAGCGTTGACAGTCAGGTGACGACGCCAAATGACAATGGGAACAATGGTTATTAACCTGTAACACATTGTGGCACAAAAGCCAAACGAAGACCCTCATTTCTCAGGGGCTTTAATTTTCTAAACCCAGGTCCAATTCTCTGTACGCTTAGTGATTATAATATCATCTTATTTCAATTTTAAAATCATTTATTATTTTTTCCATGAGAATGCATAAAATTATGTGACTTAAAAGTTAATAGTTTTTTTCATTCTCATTCACAAAAAATGTTAATAGTTTTTTTAAAGATCGATAAAAGTTAATAGTTGTTTAAACTAGAAGATCATGACTTGTTCACCTTATACTCCTTGAATATTTTTTAGGGACAAAAATCAAATTTTCAAGATTTTATGTAACCAAAATCATATTTAACTCTATTTCAAATTATTAATTTAACAATACTATCATCTTATAAAGTAATAAAATGATACTGTTATTTGTTTCTATTTTTAATTTTTTACTCATTCATATGGCTATTTGATGATAATATGATGTTAATGTGAGGGATAATCAAGCAATTTTTGGATAATAATCAACACTGAGTATAAATATATGATTTATTAATTATTATCATAAAGGCATAAATATTGTTCTAAAGTTTGAAAATAATTTAAACATTTTAAATATTGAAAAGAAGAAAATGTGTGCACACACGTGCATTGCACGGCCTAAAAGACTAGTTATAAATAATTATTCTAGTTTGAGTAAATAATTAAATAAATATTAAATATTTTTTAATTATAAAATATAATAAAATAAAAGTAATTGTGTCGAGACCTTTGATAAATAGTTAATATTACTAAATTTTTTAATTTTAATAATTTAAAAAATTTAATTAATACTAAAAACATAATTAAATGAATATGAAATACTTTAAATCAAGTAATAAGTTTTAATAACATTTTTTATCAACAAAAAATAATTTTTACTCTTAAAATTGAAGTTATAACTTTAATAGCCTAAAATATTATTTAGTAGATTTAATTTTTTTCATTATTTGTCATAATTTTGATCCTCTGTGTTATAATTTCTGAAGTCATTTAGTCACAAATATATAATATATAAAATAATATTTTAAGGTATAGGTAGTTTCCTTACATGTTTTTTTTTCTTTAACGTAGTTTCCTTACATGTTGCATATATTTACAGTAACAAATATTATGATATATACACCACATTAATTAATTGTACATATTCCTTGTATACACTCAATTATATATTACATTCATTATTTTTCTCTTCTCCTCTTTTCTCATTTTAAGTTTCTACACTCTCTAGTGGTCCACCAAACATTTTCCTTGCATTTAAACGTTCCCTCCAGGTGATATTCCACAGCTCTCTCTATTTACCACATGAGATCCAGGCATTGAGACATTTGCTGCAAACAAGGAAACATAATGCAAAGAAGGAAAAGAAGTAATGGACAAAAAATAAATAATAAAATCGGAACGAAACAAGTATCAAATGCATCATACCTAGTGTATTTGATGTTCTCCACCCCAGCACCTTAATTAATCTTTTTCGATGTATGTAGTCGCCCCCTCCAATCTTATTCTCAATATATATATCACAATTTCTCTCTGCCCTTGAATCACAACACAACCTCTCTTCCTGTGTCTTTTTATCAGGTCAGTGTGACCATGGTCTAGTTTGATTCAGTTTTTGTTTTTTATTTGATCAAGCAGAAGATAATTTAATTCCCTTTTGTTAGCTTTCAGTTTTGTTTCCTTGAATTATTTTTCTTTATGCACCATATGCTTATTTCATTTAATTTGACCTCTCATTCATGGGAGGATTCTCCTTGTATTGCAGGACCTGTTATTTTCATAGATCTGCTGGTTTATCGGTGAGTATGATCAATTTAATTCAATTATTATTTTCTAGGTGCAATTTTTCTGGTTTTATCTGTTTTTTTAATTGCTGCTGTTCCTTTAATATTCTGCTAGAAGATTCATAAGGGTGAATTTTATGTTGTACTGGTTATGGGGTTATAGGGTTTTAGCAAAAGTTTCGAACTTTTTGTACTCAGTAAGATTTGTAGCCCCCTCTCTCTCTCTTCGTTAATCCAATAAATATTAATCCTTTCACACTTATTCCACTCACAACCCATCGAGAGATCCAGATAATTGAAGAACAAATGAGAGATATGATAGGTAATAAAAAATAAGAGAGACATGCATAAAAAAATGTAAAATTGGGATTGAGGAGAAAGTTGTGTGTGAATATATCAAGACCTCACTCTGGAGGGATAGGGTGCCCAGCTCTTAAAAAATCTCAATTTTCTCACAAAATCTTGAACCTTTTTCGTGATCCAATGGTTCAAAACAAATTTTCATGTGTTGTGGAACCATGCATCCAAATTTTAGCCTCGGTTAATAATTGCGGTGTTGAAATTCTACTGGGACAACTTTGAACTTCCTACGTCAAAAAGTTGGGATTAGAATTGAATTTTTCATAAAACCTATAACCTAAACCTAAATAATTACTAAACTAACCAATTGGGGGTTTAACATATATTGAAGCACAAAAATCAAATAAGTGGCTAAAATGATATTTAAGTATACATAAAAATAACTCTTATCAACTCCTTTAACTAAGCACTTTGTTCTCAAATAAAAGATCAAGACTGTAATCAAACAAGTATGATTGAAACATTTCCAAAGCTGAAATTGAAACATTTTTTTACATAAATTTCGATCCTCTCTTGGGATAGGAAAATAAAATGGTTTCAATAACACTTCATTCACATCGTAAGGCTTTGCTTGCATGTCGGGGTGAAAATCAAAGGAAGAATATAAGAGGAAAGATAATGAAACGAAGGAATATACAAGAAAAATGAAATGACTTTTAAGTTGTTTGGATTGAGAAAAAAATAAGTGAGAATGAAAGGAAAAGTGAGAGAATATAAAATAATAAAAGATATGATTATCTTTACACTCATTCATAATAATAACTTGTTAACGTTATATTGTTACAATTTTATATTTTTTAATTTAAAATAAATTAAAATAAATTAGATGGGCCAGACATAACATATGACTATAAAATTTTAAATTATTGAAATTTATTATTTTAAATAATTTTAGAATAACATAATTATATAAAAATATTAAATTAGTTTAAAATACAATAATTTGATATCCTAATTATCAGTGGTTTAAAAGAGAATCTAGACAAATAGAAAATTTATTCATAGGTGATAAGGATTGTTTCATAACAAACCTAATTTGTTACTCAGATTTGAACATTGGTCAGCTCCTTGGGGAATTAATTCTCCTTATTTTCAGTTAAATGAACTTAACATCTCAAAGTGCTTTAATTGATACCTAGCTTATTTAACCAACAGTGACAAGAAGAGCAATATAATTGACTGGTAATTAAGTGATAACTTGAGTATCCTCAATGAATCTTTTCATCAATGGCAGCAGAAAAACACACTTTTGTTCCCAACTGTAATATTAAAATTAATGCAATATTACAATGATGATGTGGTTGTCTTATATCTGTGTTTTGTACCTGCACAAACAGAACTTAAGCAGGGTATATCTGGTAAAGCTTTGATTCAACTACACACTACATTGTTGAACTCATTATAATTAAAATCTTACTCTCATGAAGGACTAAATCATGCTTATTCGTATGAGAAACAATTTGTATATTTACATGAATGTTTAATAATATTAGTGAATCTGAGGTAGGGTCTAATTGCTTTATCAATTGAATGACTCTTAAATAAGAGTGTAAGTTTTTATTTGGTATCTTTTTTCAAGAAGATTGAGGCTTCAATTGATAGATGTGCTCCTCAAAGGATCAAGATATATAATAATTATAGTCTTGTGATTCTCCTGTAAGATTAGTCCAAAGTTTGTAATTTGATCACATGATTTCATTCTTTCCTTTGTGATATGCAGATGACAGAACTACTAGGGATGAAATCGCATAAGATCAATAAGAAGAAGGCTGAAACCAAGTCCTTTAAATCAAATGCTCGTCAAGGAGAAGTTTCTAAACATGCAGACAAGACAGTCACAGAGCATTCTGAAGAAGAGGATATAGTAAGATAGCGCCTTTTGGTTCTCATATTTATATATAGATAGTTGCCCATAATTGCTTTGAAGCATTTTCTTCATATTGTTTTGTTTTGGATTTCCGTTGTTATCATCATTTTTTCCCTTTTGGTATGAGTTTAACTATCAGAATAGAGAATTTAAGTTGCATTATTAAGTTGTATACCAAATATTTATGCATATGACGAGCATTATGGCACCGTTTGATTCATGTAGCAGACCACACTAGAGAGAAAAGACTTGAGTTGTTGTTGTACGCATATGTTAAATTTTTTTTTTCGGTTCGCAATCATTTGTTAATGTTCTGTAAGGCATGAGTGTCTCAGTATCCTAGTCCACCACTTGAGGTATGAATGTATATATTATGTTTTATATATTATAAAGCCAATACATATAGTTTTATTTCTTTAATAGGTACTTGTTTTTGCTCTTATATTTGTTTCAATTTGTACCACTTGAATTCTATTCATGATAGAGATTGGAAATGCGCTCTAACAATGATGATCTTGTACAGCCAATATATAAGTTAAGGACGCACAAGAAAAGATCCTTATGTTCAAGCTCCAAGAGGAAACTAAAATTGTTTACTGATGATGAGGCTGTTAAGTCTAAATTTCCAAAGTCCAGCTCAGAAGATAGGGTATGCTTATAACATGATATATATGTTTCTGAACCATTCCATTTGACTTTTAAGTTCATACTATTATTAGATTTTCAATTGTAGCATTTTGTTGTTTAACTTATGAATTGAGGGGTCATCTCTCATTTATCCAATGGCTTGATCCTATTTGTCACTTTGCTCTGGTATTATAGATTTGCATTTCTTCTTTACACGATTTTTATGTAAGTAGAAGTTAGAAAGTTAACTGGAGATTATTAGTTGGTGACTTGAATTACTGAAAAATTATGAGTGAAATCTAGGTCTATTGTTAATGTTTTCCAAGATTTTGCTATCATGTTGAAATAGGTAAGTCCATCGTTCTGCATGTGCATTGACATTTGACATAAAAGAGATTCCTTCTATTTTCAGTTTCTCTTGTTTATTGTTGTTGCTATGCCATTTTATGATTTCTATGCTTTATAACTGCTAGCCCAAGGCATCAGCTGAGCTTGATGAAGAGGTAGCTCCAGTAATCAAAGTTGATAAGCTTCTCATGCTAAGGTACTACACTGCCTTCTCATTTGAATCTTGATTTATATAGTTTTTTTATCTTAAACACTTTGAAATACCCTAGCTTTCTTCATTGATTTATGCCTACTTTATTTTTATTTATCCTCCCATAGGGTAAACAATTTAATTAAATGCATATACCAGTAAGAGCTTATCATATAAGTGTTTATCCATAAGCTAATTAGATAAGCTTATTGAAATAAACTTAAAATATGTTATAGGTATATCCATAAGCTAATCTGAGTAGCTCATGAAAATAAACTTAAAACAGCTTATAGGCATGTCATAAGCTGCTTACATAAGCTCTACAAACACATGCATCAACGTTTATGTTATCAGATAACCTCAAATAATTTATTATTATTTGACAAGTCATTGATTGACCACACCCACTTATGGAGCTGAATGAAATTTAGTGTTGAAACTTGCTTTCCATGATAAAGATCCTATGCCCCCATTTGGTGTCATCTTCTTTGTCTCATTAATAAAATAGTGTCACGTAGATATGAGCATGTAAGTTAAAAGGTTAGATGAGTGATTTTTAATGACATGACATAATTTAATTGGTGAGACAAGAAAGAGGATACCAAACGGTAACAAAGGATGGATTTCAGTCCGCTTTACATCCAATCATCAACCGCAGTTTTATCAATGTATAACTTGTTTAGTTTCAGTGATGCATTGTTTCCAACAAATTTAATTATTTAGAAACTATAAGCACTTATGAACTATTTGTTGTACGAGGGAAAATAGGGAAGCTTGCTTGCTTTCAATGAAAGACATTCACAACACCAATGAGGCAAGTGATAAATCAAGCTAATGCTCTTCCTCTCTTTTTTCATTCATTTCAAGTTTTGTTTATTCTAACTTATCATTAGTACCATGTCAAACAGGATATTGATTCAATGCAGCAACAAGATCCAGCACACACTGAAGAAGATCAAACCAAAAAGGAGAAAAGGTAAGACCTCTAACATCAGTGTTCTGCAATATAATTTCTACCTTTAACTAAACTATGTTCTTCAAGCAGTGTTAAGCTTGGATCAAGACAGAAAGGAAAAGCTGCTCTGAAGCCCAAAAGCAAGGATCTCCATTCAAGTTCAAGACAAGTTAATCCATGGAAAAACTTTGGTCTCCCCCTGGTGCCCACGTACGATGAGATTGAAGCAGTGATTGCTTTAATGTCTTTGAAAGGTAAGAAAGAAATGAGCACATTTAGAAAGATGATGAAGCCTGGAAAATCAATACAGATACTAATGAAGGTCCACAATTTCTTGGTAATAACTTGGCAAAATTTTCTTCCTTCTAGATGTAGATACACCTTTTCCACCTAGCATGGATTTGAGTGGCAAGATTAAGACCATCCCCAACTCTTCATCACATTTAGAGGTACTATATGATTCTATCCTCTCCAGTCGCTTGCTTAACAGTGTCATGTGAAACTTTTTGTCTATATCTGTCTTAATGATTATTCAAAGAGTCTCAGATATTTAATAAGTATGAAAAGAGGTGCACAAAAAATCTAAATATGACTGTGTTTTTCACATGAGCGGATTCTACTTAGCTTTCTTAATTTCATTTTTATGGTTCCAATATGCTTCTCTTTATATATTATCTTGGTTCAAAACTTTGATCAACCTGCTGACTAGAGGAAACTGATCATGATTGTTGTCAGAATCAGAGTGGCTCAGCTTCAAACATTGACAAAACAAGCTCAAATCTGAAATTGAAAGAAAGAATGGATGGTTGGTCTGAGAAGGAACTTGATGCTTTGGGGGCTGCTGTTCGTAGACATGGTGAATATAACTGGGAAGCCGCATTAGCAGATCCAGAACTGAAAATTCTGAAGAACAAAACAGCACAAGAGCTGGACACAATGTGGAACAGAGAAGCTGACAAAATGTTTCCATTGCTAAAGAGGAGGAAGAGCATGCCATGGGGGAATTCTGATAGTACCTCGGGTTCTTCTTCCAAGAATGCTGCTGAGGCTGAACCTGAGCTCTTGTTGGGTGGTGTCTTCCCGCTTCGCCTGTTGAAGTGAATGCCAAGGATTGGAGAAACCGTGTGGTTTTTTTTGCTGATTGAAAAACTAAACTTTTTTGTTGCTTTTGTCTGATTTTGCCAAGGTGGTATGGTACTGTTAGAATTTTCTGGATTTGATTTTCTGTTAATTTTTGGATTTCAGTTTTATAAAGATTTGTGGATTTCAGTTCTATAACATGAGTTGAGTAGAAAACTTTATGTTGAGTTTTAGAGGGGAGAGAATAGAAGAGGAGGGAGAGATTTATGAGAACTCTTCCACTCTTATTTAAGAGTTTTTTATTAACATATCATTTGGTTGGACACTTGGAAGTGAATTGAGGGGAGGGTTGAGTTTTTAAAAACTATTCTTTGTTTGGTTTAAATTTTTTGAGGGGAAGGGAGAATGGAGGGGGCCAAAAGCCCAAAACCACTCCTCCCTCAATTTTTACTTCCCTCCGATATTGGGGAATTGATAGTGGAAATTATTCACATGACTAAAACGCATTTTTAAATTAAGAGTTTGTTTGCTTTAACTTTTTTTTAAGAAAAATACACTTTTTTAAAATTAAAAATCATTTTCTTAACATGTTTTTTTCAACTTTTTAAAAAACTATTAATTTAGAAAAACTAAAAACAGATTATTTGGAAAAACTACTTTAATTAACTTATTAAAAATAATATTATGATCTTTTTTGTCCTAAAAAATATATTATGATAGATGAGAATGCAGTGATTAAAAGTGATTATTTGGACTTTGGACTTCTAACGTTGAGAATTCGATCTCTTAAGAGTCACTCTTGGAGACACTTTTAGCATTCACTATACCGTGGTCAAACAAGATTGTTGCAAAATCACTTGTCCGTTTTGTATTTATGTCCCAGTCTCATCAATCACATTGTATCATGTTATTAAAAATAAGAGATGAATATTATAGTTATAACCTGATATTGAATAATTTTTAAATGATGACTCACAATGTGATTAGTGAAACTGAGGAAGAGACACAAATCCGGGATAGAATATTGTAATCCCTCGTTAGAGTAGGGCAAGGGAGTGGGCAATTTAAGAACATGAGTGAGCTTTAGCTAAAAAAAAGTGCAGTAAATTCCTTTTAGAAAAAAATATATGAAATTTAAGGATGAGGATTCATGGACACGATTTAAACATGACTACCTGTAGAATATTTTCTCCTCTGTTGTGCTATTTTTTATTTTATTTTTTGGCAAAAGAATGACATAATTTGAATTGAATTGAATTGACTAAAATAGATTTCAAAGAATCGGTTCTATACAGGAAGTAGTAATTTCTTGGAACATACGTTTCTCCTCTTTCCTTCTTTCTTCCCCCCTCTTGTTTCCTTTTCATTCCACCAATATGTGGATTCCACCATCACAATTACACAGATCCCAAATGAAATACAATACAACAACTTGAACAACTAGAGTCCCCACAATCATCATTCATCATGCAAATCTCAGCTTACATGATGGAGCAGCTATCACCACTCCTGTAAAGAACAAATCCAAATCCATATGATCAGGTAAATCTACTAAATTTTAAAATAAATAAAATTGAATCCTCTCATCTTCCTTATGAATATTAGTGTCATGTTTATGCCAGAGAAATACAGTGTTTGAACAAGCACAGGTCACCAAGTCCTGCACAAAAGTTGTGTCTACCTCAATGCCTATGAAAAAAGGGGAGGATCCAGAATTTCTACCTCTTTGTTTCTTCGTATTTGCTGAGTGATTCCTCGAATTTTAGCCAGAGAGGACTTACATCCTGAGGGTTAACATTTTTTGGTCCTACAAAATATGCTTGAACAAAAAACTGTGGAGCTCTTTCCCTGAATCACAATCATTGAATTGAACATGAATTAGTCAGTACAAACAGTCAGGATAGTGATTAAAATTGATCCATTTTCTGTTCAGTAAACTAAACACATAATTTAGATCTCCAAAGGCGCATTCAGTTTAGTTCTTTAATAATACACATACAACAAACGTTTTTTCTCACTATGTGGGGTTAGTTACACGAATCGTAATGCAATATGTTCAACCCTATTGCAAATCACATCTAACGAAAAAAAATCATTTAAATCTTAATCCTTTTTAATGGCATACATGCTCAAACTGCAAGTCTTCTCCATATATATGCCCAAATCACATAAGATAAGATTCTAATACCTTCTCTTTAATAGGTGTTACCCCAATTTTCAAATCCTATCATATGTGTCTAGCTATCCATCAACATTTTCATCTCTATGACAATTAGTACCCTACCACATCTTATTCTTAGGTCTTATCTTTGTGGTATAATTTCCCTTAAGCCTAAGTGGTACATTTCTGTCACAAATGACACCCAAAACATTCCTCCAAGATTGACATTAAATTTTCCATGTAACTTTGGACATCAAATTGTTCCTCTAAGAGGACCAACTTGATGTTAAATTGACATTAGTGACTATTTCAATGGTTTATAAACTGATAAATTAACCCACTTTTATCTAAAGGACCACAATGGTGAAAAATTCGTAGTTTGGAGAGAAAACAAGAGAGGAAGAGTAATTTGCTATAACTGAGTGTTATTCAATCTCTATGAATATCTCAGATCACAAGTATTTTTAGAGTGCTTCAGCTTGTTGAGCAAGATATGCTCAAGTCTATCCAACAGCAGTGATAACTAACCACAGCTATGCAATAACAAAAGTGTTGCTAACCACATGCAAGGTACTACGAACTTCATAACTAAACACATGTAAATACTAATTATCTAATACTCTATGAAATGGATACTGTTTTCTTTGAAGAAACAAATGCATCAAGCTGAACCCTTAACTTGAAATTCTTAGCTCTGCCATGGCCAAACAGGGCATTAGAGTCAAAGGGATTGGAAAAAAACTTATTGACATGGATTTTAACATGCAACTAATATGGGGTAAATTTTAGGCAGAAAGAAGAATCTTTGGTGGTGGTCAGATCAGACAAACCTTCCCTCATATTCTGATAACCATGCAACATAGGCAGCACCAAAGTACATGGACACAAATGGACTGTTCAGATCATCAGCAGATTCAAGTTTATAAGCCCTGTGGCCCAACTCCCTGAACAAAAGAAGACATTGCACACACACGTCAGTATTCAGGAAAAAAACAAGCATTGCTTGAACACTATTATATCCATTTTTGGCAAAATTCAGATGGAAAGATTTCTTTATAATTGCAAACCAAAGATAGTTGGAAACTTGGTGTACCAGAAAGCTTTTTCAAAATGGTAGCATCTTACTGTGTAAAACAAAAAACAAATTTTAGAATTTGGCTAAGAATTCCACAGCAGAACTTTTAGAATTGGTGGTAATGGATATAGTCTAATTTCCAAATTATTCAAATTGTCAAGAATCACAACATACAAAGAAATAATACTTCCGTCAATATACGATGAGAAACTATTATAATGGGATACATCCTATACATACAAGTAAAGCCAGAAAGCAGTGGAGTAGTCAATCCCCATTATTCCAGGTCGCCCTTCAACTCCATCTACAAAACGCGTGCTAGCAACCTCTGCAATGGCACAAAGTACTCTCTGTGCACCAAATAATATTCAGCAAAAATCAGAAGGAAATGCATGTACACACATTAGAAGTATTGTCGGGTGTTTTTCACATCGAATCATAGAAAACTGAAAATGTTAGAAATGTTGTCTTCAGATTACTGAATATTCCTTGAATTTCAAAATCTCATCATGAAGACAGAAAAAATAGAAATTGTCTGCCTTCTTTCAAGATTAATTAGCTTAGCCACCCTAAAATTTATATATATGGGATAAGAAATCAATAATGAAGTTCTGATACAACTTATAAAACTATAGTGTCAGATGTATGGAGTTCACAAGCAAAACTGGGATAAGGTACATGAAAGCTTTATCACCAAACGACTTTCCAATCCCAAAAGAAAATTGAAAAGGATTGTCCCTTTTTTCTCATACTTTCTGCTCGTTTATCATGTCAGCTGAAAGTGCACAGTTTAAAAATGGCTATTATTCTTTGCAAGAGAGAGTTGAGATGGAATGGAAATATAGGAAACGGAAAACTCTACTCGTTTATCATATCGCGATCTACAAGTAAATGTACTCAGGAGAAACAAAAGCTTATTGAAAAGAAAAAGAAAAAGAAGCAAGCAGATGATTGAATCTGTTTGCTTCAATAAAACGGCGGAGGATAATATATACATTAAGAATCATAATACAAGGATTATGACAAACGTAATTATAATAATATATAATGCCTAATTAACTCATAATTACTCTATGTACATTATTTCCAACACTTCTTTGAGCTGGAGCATATAAATCATATTTGTCAATCTTGTTATGTATAAAACTAATTCAAGGACCTCTAAATGACTTGGACCGATGAAGCTATTGGTGATTAAATAGAAATATATC
The DNA here is from genome assembly GCF_012489685.1 of Lotus japonicus. Taxonomy (NCBI): domain Eukaryota; kingdom Viridiplantae; phylum Streptophyta; class Magnoliopsida; order Fabales; family Fabaceae; genus Lotus; species Lotus japonicus. Next base: position 16,983,833 of record NC_080043.1, on the reverse strand, counting down.
TCAACGTGTTTGGTTCTCACATGGAACACTAGATTTGAGACAATATGAAAGGTAGTCTGATTATGACAAATGAATGTCATCTATGTAACTTCCCCAAGCTTGGGTTCTTTAAACAACTGTATGAACTAGATAAGTTCACATGGCATGACTTCACACGAGTCTATGGAGCCAGTACTCCTTGTACAGATAATTCGAACATATGCATTAGGCATGGGAGAAGCAAGCTAGTAAGATGCTCAAACTAAATACTCCCCTGAGGAAGATAGTCACATAATGATATACACCACGCAGTACTGTAAGTCATCAAAATCATAATCTCATCTCATACCCAATCTCTTAAAGCGTCTTTAAACAGGAGCATTTAACCAATAATATGTTTAATCACCAAGAAGAGGGGCAATCATTAGAATTAGTAAAACAAAATCCAAAAGTTCTGGGTTGTTTTGTAATTTTTTTAAATGATACCATTCTATTTTCCACATATTTACTATGGTCAATGTGTCTTGTAGGCATGCCTGCACTTCATTGATCATAACCACTCTAGTAAATCAAACTTCTTCAGTTTTATATACTTACAGATTTAATTTTCAAGGTGTTGAGGTATTTGAATAGAACTATGTCCGCAACTGCCTGTAAGAAAAGATAAATAAGGTAAGGACTCATATGACAGATATACTACATATTCATATACATTTTATTTTTAAACATTTAATAATAAGAATGATCTGAAAATGTTTGGTATTCTCAAATGACCTATACAACAATATTTATATACGAAGGTGAGGAAATCAATACTAAAACAATCTTAAATCAATCCCTAAAAGGGATTAGAATATGCTAAATTAGGAAACCATACGACAAATATATATTACATATAATATCTCAATCCTAATCAACACAGTCCCCCTCAAGCTGGAGCACATATATCATAGGCGCCCACATTGTTACAAATATATGTTATCCTAGGACTGCGTGAGGGCCTAGTTAACATGTCTGCTAAATGGTCCCCTAGAGTTCACGTAAGAAGTCTTGGTGATGCCTGATGAAATAATAGAACTCAGTCTTGAAGATATAGCAAGAGGAAAAAGGAATACAATAAATATTCATATAACATTGCTATCACATGCAGTATTAGCCACATCACGTTACTCTCCTCTGCGCTAGATCTTGCAACAACATTGAGGGAACCTATAGAGGAGGAGAAGGGAAAGAGAAAGTAATAGCTATAGGGATAGTAGCTAGGGTGGTGGAGGGAGAGGGGACAGCTTGGGGTAAGGAATGTGATTCCATTAGAAACTACGTCTTCGGAAATGATGAGTTTGTCTGTGGGTGTGAGGCACTTAAGGCCTTTATGTGTGGTTGAGTAACCCAAGAAGATGAAATCTTGGAAGTGAAATGCAAGTTTTTGTTTGTTGTATGAACTCCGAAACAGAAAACAAGAGCAACTAAAGACACAGAGTGAGTGATGGTCAGAAGAGTTATTTAACAATTTAACCTATGGAACTCAAAAATTAAGAGAGCCAATAAGAAGTCTATTAATTGAAGTGCGAGGCTATGTGATACACAAGAGCGGCCACTCTAGCGCGCTGTTGACAACCCTGATCCCAAGAAAGGAGGTTCTCGCTGAAAATATAGACTAATAATTGAAGGAAGACATGAAATGTTGGTTAAACCAGTGGCAGTAATTGTAAGCATCATGAACAAAACAGATATACAGCTGATAAGTAGGATAAAAACCATCCACAGCCATGACTACTACTGCTGCAACCACCGTGTCTACCACAACCATGACAAAACTGCAGTTTGCCAAAGCTACTTCTGACTAGTCACAAGTAACACAAAGGGCATAACATACCAATAAGTAAGTGATCAGCAGGTATAAGCTAAACTTCATCTCTAACACACCTTAATGACTGCTTCAACTTGTTGATTCTACAGCAAGTTTTTATCAACTAGCTCCGCTGAAATTACAAGAGTACAGTTCACCACTGCAGAAGAAGACAAAGCACTACCGCTACTGTTGGTAGGAAAGAAAGGACACAGCACCAGAAAGTGATTGCTGGTGTCACCACCACCAAATGACGGTGGTGGATCGTACGTATATTTGAGGAGATCCACCAAGCACAAGACTCAAACCCAGAAATAAGCTATGACTATCATATTAGAAATTGAGAACTCATAGATGGTATTTGAGATAGAAAAAGAGAGAAACAGAACTCTCTTGAATGTTTACCATTTTTCACTATGTTTGCATTGCAAGCTACTCTCATGTCATGTTTATAGCTGAGCTAGGAAGCATCTAGCTACAATAGATCAATAAAGAGAGCTGACAGCTAACAAACATAACTCCCTAACTATACTGACAGATGGACATCTAACTCTACATGACATGCATACATACACAAGATGCAATAGTACAAGGATATTAATGACATTAAGTTTTCAGACTACTCCAGAAATTTAAGAAACTATTAAGCATCACTTTCGATCAAAATTATAAATTCTTACATAATGACAATGTACAACTTCAGGGAAAGTGACAAAGAAGAAAAAACCAAGTAATGCAAAATAATTTATTCATTACTAGTACATCTGAGTTATTAATCGCAATTACAGATTCTTACCTTTATTTCCACCCGGGAAAGATATGGTCTCTTCTTTTCGTCATGAGTAAAACGCACCTTTCCCTGTTTTTGTTTGGATTTACTCCACACTTTATGGATCTCAGGATGATTCCACATAGCTTCCATATCTTCTGGAGATGCTCTGGAATCCCAATATGTGTCAACACTTGCATCTTCATTCCAATCAAAGCAAAAAACTTGTTAGCCAATATAGCGATTACTTTTTTTTAATATAATTAAAATAAAAAACAGAAGCCTGACATTATTTAGATCAATTCGTATATGAACTGGACATATGATAAGAGAAAAAATATAAATAGTTGATGAATATCATCAACTTAAAAGTAAAGGCATGATCCAAGTAATGGTGTGATAAAAAGTAAATTTTAAGGATATTATAGTTATCGGATTCTTAGTTAATTTTGAGCTCTTATCATCTTTCCTCAACGAATAAAACTTATAAAAAACAAAAAAAAAATAATGTAAATGGTGTGATAATTGAAAAAGTGTAACATAGGAACAATAAAAAAATATAATCATACTTAAAATAAATACTTTCTTTCCTTTAATTATTTTTTATTATGTTACCCACAAAATAATAAACAAATATTAAAGGAGGAATTTTGTTAAAATCCATAGGGTAAAAATGAAATAAAAAATAATTAAATTTAAAAAATAAGCTCAAATGTTCTTTAAAGTTAATGAAATATGCTCATTTACCAAACGCGTTTAGTGTGGTCAAAAAAATTTACAAGCTAATCAAATAAGCTACAACCAGCTGAAATGACTAGCCAAAGACAGCCTTAGTACATAGACCCGGTGAGTAGTCTTAAGTAATAGAAAAGGGATAAGTTAATATTTTGATAAAGTGGTTAACAACTAATTGCTTGAGTGCCTAATAGATCCTTTTCTGGGTCTGCAAATATCATATAACCACCCACCAATCCTTTAAAATGGAATCCCATTAATAAATCAAAAAGTGATCAGATTTCTGAAATTTTCAAGATCAAGGAAAAGCCACGAAACTAAACCTCACGCCTATAGACACAACCAAATAGCCCAACTTTACTAAATTGCTAAACTAGCCTAGGCCTGAAAATGTACAAAATTAATAAAACCGAATAATGTTAGTCTAGCAAGGTCAATGTAATATTAGAATGAGTTCCCTTGTCAAGTTTCAACCAATATAGTGAGAACCGGCAATGCATTGTCCATCTTACCCTTAAGAAATAAAATGTTATAAAGGGGGGATAGGGAGGAGGTAGTGACCTTTTGAATTTTCTAATGAAGGTATAGGAGATCCAGCCGGACAATGAACAGGAGCTGAAGCGTTGCTCAACGGAGGACCATCATCAACAGATTTCCTGCACAAGGATGAACTCTTAGCAATTAGATACTAAAAACAAACATAAATATGAGCTTCCATTCCGAGTTATAACCCAAAAAAAAGACCACACAGCATACTTTAATACGCTGTTGTTGATACTAAAAGTATCTTATGTTAGTACTAGATGAGATTCGGCAATCAGACCATTGGCTACAATCAGAATTCAGAAGGCACTCTAGTGTTGTTTATGAGAAGTGAGAAGATTATTTTTATGTATTAAGCGGAGTCTCGCAAACCCCATGGATAAACATGAATCTCTCTCTCTATTAGTTTTCTTGACTCTATTTAGTTAGTAAACTTGCCGGATGATAGGGACAGACCACCCATTAGGAGAGTATATGAGACAAGATATAAGAGGATAGGAGAACAATGGGCAACTAACTAACTGTGACAGTTTGTGCAGTTAGAGGAGAGAGAATTTAGTTTTTGGATTGGACTTTAGAGGAGTGGACTGAGCTACTCGAATTCTCTCATTAATCTTGTAAGCATTGTATTCTTTCCCTATCTAGGGTCTGACCTACATTGGGGAAGGCTCTGGGAATTACGGTTCTTGAATTTCTAACTTTTGGTACAAGTTCCCATTACTATATCATGGTGGGACTTCCCCTCTCATTCATAGAAGACCCTATACTACAGAGATGCATCTCATAGACAGTCCAATTGATTACAACTGTTAAAGGTGAAACAAATTCCCGTACACACAAAAATCGCGCATAAGTGGAGCTTTTGCTTTTTGTCTTCATGGAGTTAGTGATATTCTGAAAGGATAAGAAATTTAAGACCATTTACCATCTATTATTCTGTTTACATAGTCTGGTGTGAACATGAAACTTTCAGATGGAACAAAACAAAATTAACAAATAAGAGAAACAAGCAAGAACAATAAAAAGAATTCTAAGGCCCAATGGTGCTAAAGCAAAAATTAGGAATGCTCCAGAACCGCTTCTCTTGGTGGAGAGAACGCAATGTCTAGAAAAGAAAAAATTATATGATGCAATGGTGGAGAGAATGAAATCCTCCAGAAGTCGAAATGCAACAATAAGTGCTGCACCAATGGGTGCATCATACTGCAGAAAAGGAATGGGGGAAAACCTGAAAAACATAGAGAAAGCAAGGATTGAAAAGTGTGGATGCCCACGCACAGCATGCTCTAGCAAGGACGAGAAATAAATAGCCAACATTGAAGTCAGAGAGCTTGGAGAAAGAGAGACAGAGAGAGGGGCACAGATTAAACTACAAAAAGAATAGCATTGTTGCATGGGTACAGTCACCTCATTCACTAATTGCACATTTTAATTTTGGTTTTTGATGTTGATGCAAAGACTGAAGACTTCTCTGACCTCGTTTGTCCTCTTACAGGAAATGGCTATATATATACACATCCCCAGAAAATAGGACATATTGCAGAAAAACTTTCCAGGAAGTTATGTTCCATTAATAAAACAGATGCTAAAATACTACAAGCTCGCTATAAGATTTGCAGATGAATATTAATAGAGAACATAGCAAAGTACACAGTGTTGAGAATGAACCAAACTTAGAGAGAGAGATAGAGAGAGAAAACGGTTACAACTGAATTCTATTATATTATAAAAAGGTAAAGGTTACACTGATCAGTATATGAGTATATATAGTCTTACATAAAGACTATTGTAATCTAACCATTAGTTAACTAAGCAAGATAGTTGACTAACTAACTAGTCTATTACTATATCCCTAATACACCCCCGCAATCTCAAGGTGGGTGATGAAGTGTGAACTTATCAACAACTCTGAGATTGGAAGCCAAAGTAGCAAATCGTGTTGGAGACAAGGCCTTAGTAAAGATGTCAGCAACTTGATCCAGTGAGGGAACATGCGTCACAATCAGACTCTTAGTAAGAACTTTCTCTCGAACAAAGAAAATATCAAGCTCCATGTGCTTGGTCCTAGCATGGAGAATAGGATTATGAGTAAGGGCTACAGCACTCATATTGTCACAGTAAACATGAGGAGTTTGATAGGGAACATTTAGTTCTGTTAGCAAAGACTGGATCCAGAGAAGTTCTGAAGTTGTATTGGCTAAGCTGCGATATTCAGCCTCTGTGCTAGAGCGAGCAACCAGAGTTTGCTTTTTAGAACTCCAGCTGACCAAATTTGGTCCAAAGAAAATGCCATAACCAGAAGTAGACCTTCTGTCATCAGGGTCAGAAGCCCAGTCAGCATCACAGTAGGCTCTAAGAGACATAGGTTGGTTTCTAAAACCCTTTTGCAGCAACAGACCATGATGTGCAGTCCCTTTTAGATAGCGAAGGATCCTTTTCACTGCAGTCCAGTGTTCTTCAAGAGGCTGAGAAAGGAATTGACACACCTTGTTCACAGAAAAACTAATCTCTGGACGAGTGAGAGTTGCATACTGCAAGGCTCCAACAATGGACCTGTACTGTGTTGGATCCTGCAAGTAATTTGCTCCATGTTTAGTCAATCTGGAGGAGCTGACCATTGGTGTAGAGATCCCTTTAGCATCTGCCATATTGGCCCTCTCAAGAAGATCATTGATGTACTTGGTTTGAGAAAGAATTAAAGAGCCATTCTGAAGCCTCTGAACCTGAATCCCAAGAAAATAGTCAAGATCACCCAATTGTTTCAAAGCAAAATCTGAATGAAGTTTCTGAACTAGCTGCTGAATCAATGCAATAGAAGACCCAGTGACAATAATGTCATCCACATAGACAAGGAGATAAACTCTATCATGTCCAGAAGAGAAAGTGAAAAGGGAGGGATCACACTTGCTGGACTTGAATCCATACTTAAGTAAAGCAGCTTTAAGCCTTTCAAACCAGGCCCTAGGGGCCTGTTTGAGTCCATACAAGGACCTTTGCAGTTTGCAAACCAGAGTCTTATCCTTATGTTCAAAACCAGGAGGTTGGTGCATGTACACTTCCTCTTCCAAGAAGCCATTTAGAAAGGCATTGTTGACATCCAATTGCTGAATATGCCAACCAAAAGTGACAGCCAATGTAAGAATGACCCTAATAGTTGTTGGCTTGACAACTGGGGAGAAAGTCTCTGTATAATCAATGCCAGGCCTTTGATGAAAACCTTTGGCCACCAATCTGGCCTTATACCTGTCAATAGTCCCATCAACATTCTCTTTGATTCTAAAAACCCATTTGCAGCCTATAGGCTTTCTGCCAGAGGGAAGAGGAACTAAAGACCAGGTTTGATTAGAGAGAAGAGCATCATATTCCTGCTGCATAGCCTGCACCCACTTGGGATTTTTTAAAGCTTGTTTGGCTGTTGTAGGTTCTGCCTGAGCCAATAAAAGGGTAGGAAACAGTCGAGGTTTCACAATTCCAGATTTTGCTCTTGTGATCATACTGTGAGTGTTAGTAGGATGCAAAGGGGCTGCTGCTGGCTCAGGAACAGAAGATACAACAGGAGATGGAGAAATCTGGTCAGCATTGGATGAAGAAGTGACCATTTGAGGTGGTGAAGGGTCTTGTGGTGCTGGGTCAGCAGACTCAGAAGAAGAACTTGCAACTCCAAAACCAGGAGGTGGTGAAGGAGGGGCACCATGTTGCTGAACTGGGGCAGAAAACAGAGGAATATGAGCCAAAATAGGAGCCTGTACTGGTGCTGCAGCAGTTGAGGAGGGGAATAACTCAGAGTAAGGAAATTTGCCCTCATTGAACACCACATCTTTTGAGATAAAGATCCGTCCTGTGCTGTCCAAGCACTTGTAGCCTTTATGACTAGAGGAATAACCAAGGAAGAGACACTCCTTGGATCTGAAAGCCAATTTAATGTTGGCATAGGGTCTAAGAAAAGGATAGCAAGCACAGCCAAACACCTTGAGAAACTTACAATCAAAAGTTTGATTATACAGCTTTGTGTAAGGACTCAAATTGCTTAGAGCTGAAGAAGGAGTCCTATTAATGAGAAAAGTGGCTGTTAAGAAGGCATGGTCCCAGTATGTGAGAGGAAGCTTAGCATGAGCAAGCAAAGTCAGGCCAACCTCAACAACCTGCCTGTGCTTCCTCTCCACACTACCATTCTGGTGATGTGTGTGTGGACAAGTAACTCGATGAACTATTCCATTATCAGCAAAAAACTTCATAAGAGGTCTGAATTCTCCCCCTCCATCACTCTGAACAGCCTTGAGTTTGTGACTAAACTGCAATTCTGCCATAGACTTGAACTGAGTGAAGCTAGTATAAGCTTCTGACTTAGCCTTGAGAGGATAGATCCAAGTATACCTTGAATAGGCATCAACACAGGTGAGGAAGTAATGATAGCCACAAGAAGACTGAACAGAGGCTGGTCCCCATAAGTCCACAAATATAAGTTGCAGGGGAGAGGAATAGACTGAGGTTGATGTATGAGAAGGAAGCCTGTGAGACTTTCCAAGACAACACGCAGCACATACAGTGGTAGAAGGCTTAATAGGAACAACTAAACTACATTGTCTAAGGGCATGCTTGAGGGCCTCATGATGAGGGTGCCCAAATCTATTGTGCCATAGATCATAAGAAGAAGGAGCAAGTGCTTGACTAGCAGATTGCACATGCTCTTTATTGGAATGTAAAGCAGAAACAGAAACTAAAGAAGTTGCAGGAGAAGAATGCTTATCAGCAGTAGTAGAAGCTTGAGCAAGAGTTGAGGTTTGCACAACCCTTATAAACACTTGATTGGCCTTATCTCTAGCCAATGTGGGACTTCTAACACACCCCCTCACGTCCAGGATTTGAACAGACTGGAACGTGGGAACAACAACGGGTGGCCCAAATATGGGAGGTCTCCACACAACAAATGGATCTAGGATAGGCTCTGATACCATGTTGAGAATGAACAAAACTTAGAGAGAGAGATAGAGAGAGAAAACGGTTACAACTGAATTCTATTATATTATAAAAAGGTAAAGGTTACACTGATCAGTATATGAGTATATATAGTCTTACATAAAGACTATTGTAATCTAACCATTAGTTAACTAAGCAAGATAGTTGACTAACTAACTAGTCTATTACTATATCCCTAATACACAGGAACATTTATATGCAAAAACAGTCTTGTGAAAGCTCAATAAAAAACAAATGGACTAGACTTCAACAATAATGAAAAAGAAGGAACCACCTAGATGGGAAACTTCCTTTGATTGACAAATAGGATTTCCAAAAGGACAATGTGGATTTGTGAGTTGCCTTCTTTGTACCACCTTTATATGCTCTTACAATAAACTCCTCACTTCTTTTTCTGCAAGAAATGCCCCTCAATGTGATAAATATTTAAGAACAAACATTCATGGTAACCACCGGCCAATATTTTTTTTACTGCACACTGTATACATGAATCACGAGAAATATTTGTAACTTACTTTTTATCGAAATTTGACAACCATTTAATATAAGCAGCACCGAAATATACACTTATGAAAGGTTTGCATAGAAATTGAATATTCCCTTCTGCTGAATATGAACGATAACCTAATTCACTGTAAGCCACAGTTAAACTTGGTGAACCATAATTATGTCACAGTGAAATAAGGAACTTTTACTGCTGATTGGCACACAAAATAAGCTATCGATATCTAGCCATTACCTCATCAACCACTCAGCAGTTTTGGGTAAAATTTGCATAAGCCCCACAGTAGGCTCTTTAGATTTGTGGCCAGAGCGCATAACAAGTAGTTGCCTATCACTTTCAAGTTCAGCAATAGCACAAATCATGCCCTGCAGCAAGGATAGAATGCACACCTTACGAGTTACAAACTACAATGACAATGACATTCTTAATAAAGTAATCAATTTCAATCATTAACGTGCTGCATATTTCTAAGAGTTGAAGGGTCTAAAGAAAAGATAGTTTTGTTACACCCACAATATTTGTGTCTGTTAATCCCCGCCCTCCATCATGGATAATATTCGCTCTAGACCTCTGACCTATAGAACTTACCTCAGGGAAGTTAGAATTTGGTTAAAGAATAACATAGTGTGACGCTCACCATGATCCTGCAATACTTTATAGCAAGCTAAATCGAAAAGTATACCACATTCTAGTTTCAATCTTTTCATCTTTTATCCCACCCCTCTCAGGTATGCAAGAATGGGATTTTGAGTAACTATTTATGTTCACAATATTTGATGTCAACTTCAACAAATCCTAGACTATACTATTTTTAAAATAGCATCAACAGAGAGAGAGAGAGAGAGAGAGAGAGAGAGAAATCAACAGAAAAAGAAAACAATCAATTGAATTGACATGGGTGACAATACAAGATCATGCATTTGGAGAATGCATGTTGATTTTTCCAAAGGATATGCATTCATGCAGTAAACCACTATGCTCAGGATTACAGATTTACAGTTTATTGTTGTCCTAGTATGGAAAGAAAGAGCGAGTGTCATCCAAAACCTATAACTACACATTTCTATTTTGCTGAAAATAGCATCAATAAATCTTATTCAGGAATTGGAAAACAGAACAATGAAATAATGTGATGAAATACTTAAACTAAAAGAAGACATACAGGATCTATCTCTGAATCGAAGTGCCTGCCAATAACAATCTTAGATACAGCCTGAAAATGCACAAAACGATCCAGAGTGAAAAAAACAAGTATACCATCCTGATCTAGTAACATTTTAAATCTATGAAATCAAAAAGCCTTTATGACTTCCCATTATGAATTAAAAGCCCTTTTTAATATTGGTAGCAAATACTTGTTAACCAGATTCTGAGACTGAGCATGTTTAGCTATTAGCTATTTTACAATTTTCAAAATAAAAGGCATGAGTAGCTTCTAAAAGCATTCAACATAAAGAGTTTTATGAAGTAGCTTTTGAGAGATTTACCAAAATCCTAATGTTTGTGTTTCTTATAGGTTGAAGCCAAAGCACAAAGCAATTCCGAACTTTTCCAAATCATTAATGTAGACTAATGTGTCTCAGGCTTACCCTCATTTCAGTCTGTGTTAAATATGGCTGCCCATCAGGATCACGTGAGAGGTGAACCTTCTGACATCTCGCCTCTCCAGCTTTTAACCATTCAGTCCTTACTTCAGGCACATTCCACATTGCCTCCAAATCCTCAGGGTCAACACAATCATCCCAATAGCTGAAGTTGATGGCCATTCTGACATAAGAAATTAATGATTGAATCAAGTGCTGATAAAAGAAATTTTATAAAAGCTAAGAAAAATAAAGGAAATAACACAGTACTTATAATTGTGTTAACATTAACATTATCCATGGACTAATTTGACTACCAGAAGATAAACTGATAAATAAGTATCAGAAAGCTTTCATGAACTTGAAGTTCAAATTAGCTCAAAGAAATTTGAACTTTATCTGACACCAATCAGAAACATGCAAAATTGAAAGTCAAAGAAAATGCTTGACATATTATATCATCCATTTCCACATAAGGAACCGAACAAAGCGACGAATCAGCTACACTGATTACTGTAAGTCTAATAATGAGAAATATCCATATGTTTTGTATCAATCCAAGATATAAATTTCAAAACCGCAAAATTTCTGAAAAATGCCACATTATTTTTGTGATTAAATGGAGACGATGGTCAAAGAGGTATCGTAACAAAATAAAGAGCAAGCAGAGGTTCTAATTACCTTCTGTTTAGAAGGCATAACTATAAATTGTTTATTTCTCAATTTGAAATGGGAACGGGCAGAAAAAATGTGTTTACATGTGATATAACTAAGACCCCCAAATAATGTAACAGCGTAAATCAAGCAAAAAACAACATAAATAAGAACATTTCATGTGTGACTGACCAATAATTTCTAGGTAAGACGATATTTAAGTGGCAAGGTGAAGGTGAAAAGAAGAGAAAGAAATGGAAAGAGAAAAAGGTGAAAGAAGAGTAAGAACTGGAAAGATAACAAGTTGAAAGAAGAGAAGAAAATGGAAAGATAACAAAAATGAGACCTGTAAGGTAATACACTCTAGTATTCATTATTTGAAAGCCTAAACTCGAGAAACCTGATTCAGAATGCAAACTCATACACGAACGACTAAGGTATTATTAGGTCCTGTTCAACTAATTTCCTTCAAGAATGAGGAAGTATATGATTTTATTTCATTCACTAGATGCGTACGCTTCACCACAGATTGAAAACTCACTGGACTTAGTGATTATTATAATTGAATTGAGAAACAACACATACAATCTGCATTAGAAATTCGACACGAATGCCAGGATAGAGATCAAAAGAACTACTAAAATCGACATCACCATTAAGAGCTAATGATATATGACATGAATAACTTCACTAAACACAACATTTCAAATCAAAAATAGCTCCTAACCTAAAATACAATGCAGCATTGTAAGCAGGCCAACAAAAAAAGCATCATCTCTTTTCAACAAGAAAATAAATCCAGCTCAATGAAAGCCAGAAATCAAATCTCATTCAACCGTTACATTGCTAAATAAACAAATGAATCAGGCATTTCAAAATTGAAGTGACATTGATGACCCCATGTAGGAGAAAATCATACAAAAATACACAAATTTGCACCCTAACACATAATTCAAAATACCCAAATTTCACGTTATCCCACATGCAACAACATTTTCAATGCAATCATTTCTTTACCTAATAAATAAATAAATGTCGCAAATTTGCGTACCTTTAAGAAGGGTTTGAAATTTGCAATGAGATAGGGATGATGAATTTGCCAGCTACAGCTAACAATGGAAGAAATGAAAAGATGTGGTGAACGATCGTTGTTGCTGGGAATGAGGTTCGTTGTTAATAAAAATCTCATTGGACTATGATTTACCAATTTACCATTCTTGTTGTTTGAGAATTGCAAAAAATTACCAACTTTTTATGGCAAAGAAAGATGATGATCTCTCACACTTTGGCGTGCCACGCTTTTCGTGTAACGCCTCTTTGGTATTCGAGTTTCTATTTGAAAAACAAAAATCAAAATGCACAAGGTTTGTTTGAACGTAAAATGCACAAGGTTAAAAAAATACTTATACCGTTAATATGAATAGAGAAATATTTTAAAAAATATATTATTCTAATTTTGAAAATTTTCAAAAAATTATTTAACTTGACCAAAATTTATTTTATCGATTATTTGTATATATTTATTATATTTAATAGGCTTAAATATGTTTTTATCCCGATACAGCAGGTCCTTTGGTTTTAGTCCGTAACTTTTCTATTTCTTTGATTTTAGTCCTTAAATGCAAATTAATATTGTGCATTTGATCCTTGCCATCAAGTTTCATTGCAAAAATGTAGAGTCACTTAACAGAAGCTTATGTGGCACTTTTACACATCATCAAATGTTTTAATGTGGTATATAGTACATGGAATTGCATTCTTTAAAGGGACTAAACCCTAAGTAATTTTTTTTTGCGCTCATTTCCAACTCTTCAAAAGAAAGCAGAAGACTGGGTCGAAGGAACTGTGGAGGAAGTATTTGTGGTTGTGTTGGAGAAGGAGGCAACGTCGTGTGGGAGAAGGGACAAGGTCACGTGGAGAATAGAAGACACATTTTTAACTTATGTCACTACTTACCCTGCTCCACACACTACTACTGATATGGATTCCCAAAATTTTGAGAACAATCAGTTGAAGCCCAAAAGTAGGGCTCCTCCACCTGCTACTCAATTACTGCATCTGCATCCTCGAGTGTCTTGATACCCTCTTGATAATCTGGACCTCCTTATAGTTTCACGTAAAGGTAAACACACTTGCACTTACACCTTATCTTCTTATGCCACTTCCAATAATTTATTACCTACCTATAAGTCTTTAATTGTTGCCATATAGGTTTTTTCTATCCCTAAGTTTTTTTTCAATTTTTTTATCATATGTTTGTTGGTGGCAAGCTATGGAGGAGGAAATGTTGGCCCTTAGGCAGTATGAGACTTGGAATTCGGTCACTTTACCTTGAAGAAATGGACTTTGGATGTAAGTGGATTTACACTACTAAAGTAAACTTTTTATGGTTTTGTAGCTCGTTTGAAAGCTCAGTTAGTTCCAAGGGATGTGTTCAAACATGTGGGAGTGACTGCACTGGTATTTTCCCCTTGTTGCTAAATTCTCCTCTGCCCGGGTGGTTAGATGTGAAAAAATGCATTTATACATAGTGATTCGCATGATAAGGTATACATGATTACATGGAGCAACCACACGAGTTTGTTGCTCAGGAGGAGTGTGTCAACTTAAAAACAATCATTGTAATTTGTGTGGCCTAAAAGAATCACCTAAGTCTTTTGGAAGATTCAATAATGTTGTAATGGAGTTTTTTTTTTGGTCTGAATGAAGAAGCGAGGTGATCAATAGCCTTTGGTTTTGTTTTTTTATTGGTCAACTGACCATTCATTACTGATACTACATTTCTGTTGGGCTAAAAATAAACAAGACAGAACAAGCCCGCTTGTAGAAAAAAAAACCAGAAGACTGGTTTATACTATCCCAAATTTCAAATGAAACGCTACTCACTGCTTTGGTTTTGGAAGCACATTGCTTTTTGTTTGCACCCCACCTTCCTTGACCTCCAACTTGACATTGGTGTAGCTTCTCAAAAAGGTCAGGTATACATGTCTCAATCCATCCATCTGCATCTATGAGTCAATTTTGCTCACGCACGACACAGCCATCCAACGAACTAGCCAACAAAGCCACCCACCACACAGCATATATTTTCTTTGTTTGTCACTTTAATTAGATAGGTGGGTTGGTGGTATCTGCCAGTGCAAAGAAAGGAAGCACGTGGTGTTCTGTATTTGCCTATGTTGTCCCGTGTTGAATTCTCCATCATCAGGGCATGTCGCCACATTGTAGGGACCGTCTCCACTTTGAACTACCCGACCATGTATGCGCTCAAATTATAACCCTAAGTTCAGTTTTATTAGCTTGCAACTTGGAAGTTGACGTTGTTGCTAATGTAATTAATGATCAAGCTAAAAGGAAAAAGAATGTTAATGCAAACCTAAAAGTATATTTTTAGAACAATGGTACGTAGACATGTGAATATTTCAAGATACTCAATAGACATACAAATTAGGATGGTTTAAACCTCCACAAATATTTGTTGTAGTGGTTAAAAATTACCGATAACGTGTATGTCAATTAAGTGTTTGTAATTTTTATATGTCGAACAATCATTATGTAAATCAATTCATTTTCAAACAGTGAATTTGGGTTATATATTTTAAACTAAATAAGCTGTAAGGTTAAAAAATGAGTATAAGAATATTATATGCATGAATCCCTTATTGACTTGCCTAAATCATTATTTTGCTTAATTTTGAGTTGAATATTGTACCTTAATTTGTCATTTTTTGTTTAGTTTTAAGTGAGCTGACTTAAGAAACTCACGATTCTTTTTTTTTTTTGTTTTAACTATTTGTTATCATGTAGCATGAAAAATAAAAAGATTTGACTATAAACATTAACTATATATAATATTTTAATGTGATTTAACCCAAATTTTTTCTTAGGTATTCAAATAAGCCTTTTTTATATTTATTTCAACCCTATGAGCGTGTTAAATAATTGTTTTTCTAAATGGCTTGACGTATCTCAGCTTATTTTGTTAAATAATCAATTATTTTCAAAAAAAAATTCATTATGTAATTTTTTATGTATGTGTGTGCTTTTGAAACAAATCAGAATTTAAAAATGAAAAGCATAAATTTAATTATTTTCATAAACTATTTTGAGTAACCTCTAAAAAAGTCTATTATAGTAGAGGAGAGAGAAATTGATTCTTATTTCCATGGAAGCACTAATTTAGTTCAAATTTACATTTTTTTCCTTATAATGAAGAAAGGCTTATAATGAAGTGTTGGCGGAAAAATCTATAATATTTGCGTCAGCTAGTCCCACCCACTAATTTGGCCATCCAAATGCAAACCTTAGCGTCATGCATAACCGATGCAAAGATGGATGATGAACCTCGTGTTAGCTTTAGGCCGCCGCTATTTATCAGCACTTGGACGCTATAGTGACTTGAGAATTTAGCATTTGCTTTGCTCGACTCTAAATTATACTTAAGCAGTGCAAGTTAGCATTGGCTAAGCTGGTTTTAAAAGAAGTGCTTAGTTTTAACCCTTGCATCAGTATTCTGACGCTATATGGAAAAAATAGCGTCGGTGTGTCGGTCATACGCTAATTTTGAACGCTAAATCAGCACATTCTTATAGTGGTATGTTATAAGCTCATTCAAACACTTGCATATAATACTTATGCTTTAATAATAAGATCAAATAAACACTTCCTAATAGACTTAAATCGGTCTTAGTAAATTCACAATTTGTTAAACACATTGGTCGAGTATCCCTCGCACAATACAACTTTAGATGGTTAGCCCATTCTGTCCCTTAATTATGAGATCGGTGGTTCGATCTTTATTCATGAGAATAAAGCATATTTTGTGACCAATCATTCCTGCAGCGAGAGAATAAATCTTTCTTATCAATTTTTTTTAGTACATTGAAAAGATAGATTGCACCGGTCAAGAATCGATCGTCGAACCTCCTCACCCAACCTATATGACCCCATCTTTGTTATCAATTATGAACACTAAAAAACTCACCAAAAAAAGAGAGGCAATCATACAAATTATTTAAAGACTATTTCATCTATCAATAATTGAGATTATATATCTAAGAAGTTTAATAACCTTTCGTCTTAGGAAGGGGTAATGAACTTGGCCTTTGGACTACCAATGTCACAAATATGTTGCGTAGATTATAAATACAAAATCAGATTCTCTTTTAATTTGTATTTCTCAAACAAGTCCAACCTTATAAAAAAATGTCTAACACATAGTAGTAAATAACCGAGTTCCTTTAATGTTTAGTTAAAAATTCAATGTTTGGGTGCTGCATGTTGAAAAAATTATTGAAACCTATTCACTTGAGGGAATTGTTATTCAGACCACCCCCACAGCTATTCAGACCCCCTTTAAATGTGTAAAAATACTAAAATGCCCTTAATGAAAAAAAATATAAAAAATTCTCACTCACATTCTCTCTCATCTCTCCTTACCTCTTTCTTCCACCACCACTACCACCCACCACCACCCACCACCTCCGCCGCCACCACCACCGCCGCCACCACCGCCACAACCTCCGTCACCACCACCACAACAACAACTTCGGTATTCTCCTCTCTATCTCCTCTTTCCTCCACCATCATCACCACCGTCACCACCACCTCTGTCACCACCACCATCACCACCACCACCACAATAACAACCTCCATCTTCTCCTCTCTCTCTCTCTCTCTCTCTCTCTCTCTTCTTTTCTACTTTTAAAGTGTCGTTTTTAGAATTGCTGTTTTTTTTCTGCAACCTAACGCACTTTGAAAGTGCGACCCTAACGCACTTTCAAAGTGAGACAGCACTTTCACCTGTCGCACTTTCAAAGTGAGAGAGGGGTCGCACTTTCAAAGTGCGTTCGATAAGGATATTTTTGGATTTCTGAAAATATTTTGGGTTTGAATAGTTGTGGGGGGTCTGAATAACAATTTCTTTCACTTAATTATATGATTTTCCAGTCTCGGAGGATTAATCTAATTACGCAACCAAAAAATAAGCCCAACATTGTGGCTATTAAATTAGCATATGATACAAAGAAAAATATAAGAAAAAGACTGGTAGTTAGATTTTTTTTCTATTAGGTAAGTAAACAGACATGAGAACAGTGAAACTCTCACGTGATCACAACTTTGTTTTTTTTTTTCATTCTTTTTTAATTAATATCATATTATTCAATAGTATGTGGTACAATATTTCATGTTCAAGTTTATGTATGAGAAAAAGAAATTTGGTTTTAACAAAGATATTAAACGATTGAATAGTTGAACTTCTTAAATATTTAGTTTAGAGTTTGATGTCTGGACGGTGGGTATGTAGAAGTATTTATCGGGACAATTCTACCCACATAAAGTGACTCAGAGCCCATAACTATTAATTTTTAAAATACCTTGGAAAAAAGAGGAAAAAAATTATATTTTTATATTTATCTTTTTGAAAATTATCATATTTAATCACAACAATTTTTTCGTATTACAATAAAAATATTGTTTTTTCACCAAAGTATATCACGATCAATAATAATGAGCCTAATCTAAGAATTTTCATGATTACATTAATAAATACTTCCTCCATTCATAAAGATTGTAGTTTTTTGTATGATTTTAATTTTTTAAATAGTTTGTTGTTTTAGAATGTCAATGCATCTTTTGTTGATTTTTTTCAAGTATACTCTCATTTAATACATTTTCTCTCACTTATCATCTTTCATATTAACCAACCACAATTCTTCTCTATTAACTACATTTTTCTTGAGTTAAAAAAAAAACTACATACTTCTCTATCTAAGTATAATTTAATAGTTGTATATAGTACTAATAAAATTAAACAAGGACATTTTAGTAACATTTTACTATCAATAATTGTCATTTTATTATTTATGCCACAACCTTAAACAATAATCTTTGTGAAACGGATGGAGTTCAGAGGAGATCTCTTCCCATAACTCATTTTCTATACCCAATTACACACTATTTAAAGAGAGCAACTGGGGAAAGTGAGATCTTTGATTTGAAATGATGAAAAACAATAAACTGGCACATGTGTTCCCAATAGTTGCATACAAAATTGCCCATTTCAAAGTTGCTGTGCGCAAAAATTCAGCAAAAGATCAACTTGGGGGGACATAGAGAAAGCGATAGGCCACAGCCCTGTGAATTGAAAGCGGAGGCTGTAGGACCACGTTCAAATCTAAATACGAGAAAATGTTAAACACAAAAACAAGACCCCAATAAAGCCCAACGTGTCTTTCGAGGAAAGGTCACGCTACGCTAGTCCTCGCCGTTCATCACCTCAGGACAAACTCACCCTTCGGAAAACATGTTTCTCTACTACTACCCCACCCTATTTTCAGCACCCTCAATATCATTAGTCGTGCAATTTCTCTCTAAAGAAAATTCCAGGAATAATGGAATATTCGCAGACGTTCATATATATTATTATTACATAATCTTGTAACATGTAAAGTTTGGAAGGAAAAAATCATAGGAAGAGTTTCCAGAAAGACAGGAAAACAATTTTGTGACGGTTAAATTATGGGTATGGTGCTGAGTTTAACATAGCCTAAAAAGGGATCATATAAATAAATATGTAGAGTTAGATTATTTTGGCTAAGGCGGGTGCGTCCCAAGACTTACAGCTCCTCCATATCCAGGATTCCCTCCCTGGCATGGAGGCTTTGCTCCTGACTGACTCCTTGGGTACCATGGTAGTTAGGCAATAGAGGGTTTTTTTTTTCTTTTTCTGTTTTGTTTTGCTTTGGTTCTCTTTGTATTAAGTATAAAAAAAGATTATAGCATGTTGATTTTATCATGGTGAAAAAATTGGGATTTTTTTTTGATAGGTAAAAGAAATATATTGATATGAAGT
This sequence comes from Lotus japonicus, assembly GCF_012489685.1. NCBI lineage: Eukaryota > Viridiplantae > Streptophyta > Magnoliopsida > Fabales > Fabaceae > Lotus > Lotus japonicus. The sequence continues at coordinate 16,964,384 of NC_080043.1, read as the reverse complement.
AGTGAAAAAATTGGGGACCAAGTATCGTTGAGGAATCCATGACTCGGCTTGTTCTCAATTTCGATATTGTAGAAGCTTGTGAAGGAAAGATGGTAAAAAAACTTATCATATGAAACAAGGGACTGATTTTTTTGGTACAACTCATAAAGAAAAAGAAAAAACGGGCAAGGAACCCGAACTAAGGCCTCAAAGAGGAGATGCCTAAGGCATCGGCTAGAAGAAGCAAACTCAATCCCGCAATCGGGTTCTCTTCAAACACAAGAGCCTCATCCTGCTGAGCTCCCAATTTTGCCAAGAAATCAGCACAAGCATTCCCCTTGCGCAGCGTGTGATGGAAATCAACACTCCAAGGTCTCCCTAGAAGCTCTTTGATGTCCCAAACCAACGGAGCGTACAAATGAGTCGACGGAGGCTCAGACAAAACAAGGTTGACAGCATCCAGAGAATCAGACTGACATTCCACCATCCTGTAGCCACGATCCCAAGCTAAGGAGAGACCATAGAAAATTGCCAACAGCTCAAGGTGGAGTATATGAGAGTCATTAAAGAAACCATAAAACCCCCCTTCCACTCACCCATCGAATTCCTGAGGCAACCACCGAATCCCCCTCGACTTGGGGATCCACACACGCTGCCATCGACATTAATAATGATGCCATCCTCCATCCTTGGAAGCCACCTGACCATCCGCGGCGAGCGCCGGGGTGCATCTAGCGGTGTTGCAAAAGCACGAAGAATGTCTGCTGCCATGACAGCAATATTATTTGCTAGCATCTGATCTGGAATTCGAACACCCTCCAAGCAAACGTTGTTTTGAACACGCCATATCCACCACAAGGTTGCCATTGTCGTCGGGCTTGCATCTACCAGTAAGCCTTTTAGCCAGAGCCGCAAGTTGTCCTCACGAAAAAGAGCGTCGTTGACATCAAACCCCGCCCGCTGCCATATTCCTCGAGCTAGCCAGCAATCTCTAAGGCAGTGCAAAGCTGTCTCTGGAAAAGAATTACACAGGACGCACTCCTCTGTATCTGCCATTCCACGTCTAAACCTGCACGAGTTAGTTGGGAGAGAATCATGGGCACAAAGCCAAACCAGAACACTACACTTTAGAGGCACACTCAAATTCCAAATCCACTGCCAGCTCGTATCGAGAGCATCAGAACCTATCCCCCTTTGTTGCACTATCCACGCATACCCAAAAGATGTAGAATACTGTCCAGAAACATGACCCGACCATCTAACTCCATCCTGAACATTATCATTCAACCGCACTTGCGTCGCTCGAATCTTTTCCTTAACCACATCAGGAAGCCAAGACCAAACCCGCTTAAGGTGCCAAGTTCCCCCATCCCACACATCTCTAATCCGCTGAGACGTGTCATGCAAATCCACAAACGGAACCTCATGACACAGAGGAGTATTAGAGCACCAAGGGACATACCAAAAAGAAGAGAGGCCATTACCAATACGGAAATCAAAACCAGGTCTAAGAACATCAAGAGCCTTGTTGAAAGCCTGCCACACCGGGGATCCATACCTCGAACCCGCGGTAAAAAAGGAGCCACCAGGAAAATAATTCGCCTTCAAAATACTTACCCACGGTCTATCTGCATTAGAAATAAGCTGCCAAACATGCTTACCAAGTAAAGCAACATCTACTACCTTACAAAGGAAGGATTGGATTCTACTGTTCATGCACCCCTGTTCCTGTTCCAGAACCTTCTCCCTACATCTGTGCCTACATCCGAAGCTATTGTCGAAATTATTCCCCCTCTTTAACCCTTTTTCCGCCTATTCCTCTTAATCTCTCCCTATTCCTCCTCTTCAACTTGCGAATTCCAGCTGTTTCATGTACTTTTCAGCTATGATCTGTACCCTATTACTCTCTGTAGCGTTCAAAGGCCTGTCACTCTATGCCTGCTCATTTCAGTTCGTACGTTTAGGGTTACAGGGGAAATAGATGCCATCGTTCTATAAATACAACAACTTCGCTTCTCGCTACAAATTGGTTCTCTTTCCGCCCCGGCAACACCAGGTTCTGTAACCCCTCTTTCTCTTCTTCCTTTTTCATCAATCATAATTGATTACTGCGTTGCGTTCCCAATTTGAAGGAATGGGGTTTGTTAACCAAAAAAGAAGAAGGAATGGGGTTTATGAATTCTTGGTATCTTTGTTATATTTGCAGTCGCAAGCATCAGAGATATTCCTGAGCATATATTGTCAAGTACCCTATTGGTGTTTTCAAGTTTGTTGAGTTCTTTCATGGTCAGGTTTTTGTTAACGAAAAAGGTAAACTTTTTTTGTCTCATTCCATGAATTTCTTGCTACAATGTTTTAGATATTTACATGTTTTTCCAGAACCTCAATAGATTTTGACACGAAGGTAAATGTGAAGCAGCATCATGAAGTTAAAGTTGGTAAGATTCTAAATGATTTAACAACTTGAGTATTTTTCAATTTCTCTGGAGAAAGGCATAATATGCGATTCTTTTGTTTTTGTTATTTATTCCAGGAAGTATACCATAGTTCCCTGTTGAAAGAAAATGGGCGTTTGGCCTTCACGTACAGTGGATGGGAAAAATGTAGGAATTAATCAAGGTATATCTTCCCGCTCTAATTAGAGATTGCTAAACGGTTGGGTAAAAAATAGAGAAGTAGACAGATTTTCATTGTTCTATTAGTAAATGATCAACATTTTTTTCCATGCTCTAGAGAAGTAGACAAATTTCCATTAGAGATTGCACACAAGTTACTTAATGCATGTATATAATGTATTTTAATTTATTGTTTTTCTTTTGATAGTTTTGCATCCTGATAATTGATTATAATGTACTAGGAACATTGTTTTTATCTTCGTCCGATTTCTCAGTTTCCCAGTACAACTTCTGGCTTCTTGAATTGCCATAACCTAATGTAACTTTCTTCGTCCGGTATGTGTTGTATTTGTAAAGTTCATTTTATAGAAAAAAAAATAAGGAGATAAAAATCATGTTTAGTTTTGGAAATATTCTATTCAGATGATAAACAAGCTTAATCGCCTCAATAAGCTCTTTGGTGCTGAGATTTTGGATATTGGTATTCTCTGATGATGTAACTGTTATTCATACAGGCACACTAGGGACTTTAACTGGAATTCAGATCCTTTTTATTGCTTTTGTTAAGTGATTCTGCATTGTCCTGTTTTTCTAAGTCAAGTTGGGTGATATTTCTGGTTTTATGTGTTGTGAAGTTTGATTAGTTCTCTATAAATAGCGATTTTTTATGGTTGTATGTTGTGAATTTTGAAAAGATCTTTCAACTTGGTGTGGTTCTATTGTTTTGAATTTGTTGTTTGAGTTATAGCAATGACTGAATTGTATGGACCTGAAAATCCTATTAGGAGCTTGTGTTCTGGGAGAGATACATGAAAGGTTAGTTAGTATGATTGGATGTGGCATATGTGTCTAGTAGGTGAACCATCTAGGCCATTTGCAATTTAGCTGGTTCTCATTGATGCTGGAGTTTTTATCTTTTATCACTTGAATGACTAGCTATTTTTGCAAACTTTTGAAGTTATTGTTTATTCCCAAGTTTATTATTGTTTGCAGGGTTAGAAGATTGAAGCACGCATTAGGCAAACAATGGCTCACCACCTGCTTTCTTCTTCTTTTTCCAGATTCTTAAAGAGAGCTTGCTCGGAGTTGGAAAGTGGTGGCCATGGCTTTCAGGCAGGAGGAGGCATATTCTTTGCCGTTGTGAGGAAAGTGATTTTCGCACTACATTTGTGCTGCTTGCAACGATTGCATTTGCAGCACTTTTCTGATGAGGTAACTTACACCGTCTTCCCTTAATTTTTTATTTTAAAAAAATTCATTCTATGATTGATGAGAGTATGGCCACCCCAGATTTTGTGCACCTAACCATAAATTTTAAGTTTCTACATCTTGCTGTTTTAATCTAGACTTATTGTTTCTGCATAAGTTAATTTATTATTATGAAATGCATGAGATATAGCCATGTTTAGATGTTTATCCATCACTTTTGTGTTTTAGTCATTGGTTGTCTTCACTGGCCATGTTTCATTTTATGTCAAACTTAGTGATGTTCTAACTAAATTTTATGTTTGCTCTAGACTCTAGAGTGCTCATGTTTTGAAGCTTAAAGCATGTTCGTTCTTTGTTATCTTTGATACACAATCATTTATGTAGAAGAAAATGCTTTATATAGACTCCCAAGGTGAGATGTTTTTCTTTGAATCAATTGTAGACTTGAGTTTAGTATTGTGATTGTCTCATATAATCATTCTGATTGTTTTGTTAACTTGTAGCTATGTGATTTCGGATTAGCTACATGGACATCTACAGCTTTAGTTCTTTTTCTTTGCACAACTATCAAAGGAACTTTTGGGTATGAACTTGAGCCCTCCACTTTGATTCTGCAAAAAATTGGTCTATTTCGCTTATTTCTTTTCATACTGTAATATCTGAAATCAAATCTTTTTATAACTTTGCTTTCCGAATGGTTAATTCCTCTTTTATAGGCATTTGTTTTATGAATTTAAGACTTAGCAGCTTTTGGGAAAACCATTTCTCATCACTAATTCATGATTTATACACATATTATTTAGTCAATGTTTTCATTAAAAGGTTTCTGCTACATGAGCACAAATGCACTTATTTGATTTCTGCCACTCTTCTTCTAGCTTCTATTATTTTCTTTGATTGCTCTTAGTTATTCTGAGGACTATTCAGTGTCATTATGATTTTGTTTTTTACTTTCCTGCTGGCCAGTAAGTGAAATAGAGGTGTTGAGGTTTTAACTTCTCATCTTCTATACTCTGTCAAAGATCTTTCTTTTTTATCTTGACTTTCCATATGGTTATATTTAGGGGCTCAGCCACACAAAAGGAACCTTGCATGGCAACAAAAGGAACTAAGATAGTTCTGCAATGCAAAAGGAATAGTTTTGACTGCTTTCTCGCCTCTTAGGAAAGGTGCCAGCAGGGGACCAAATGAAGTTATGGAGAATGATATGCTCAAAGAGATTGTTAAGGCTCATGGCAAGTCTATAGCTCAGGTCAGTCTAAGATGGTTGTATGAACAAGGAGTCACTTTTGTGGCAAAGAGCTATGATAAGGACATAATGAACCAAAATCTGCAAATCTTTGATTGGGCACTGA